>NC_137634.1:27442504-27492504 GCF_963383615.2 Lipophrys pholis | reverse complement strand
GTGGGGGGTGGGTGACAGCGGGGGGGAGGGTAATGGTGGGGGAAGGGTAATGGTGGGGGGAAGGGTGACAGCGGGGGGGAACTGTAATGATGGTGAGGAGGGTGACAGCGGGGGAAGGGTAATGATGGGGGGTGGGTGACAGCGGGGGGAAGGGTAATGGTGGGGGGGAAGGGTAATGGTGGGGGGTGGGTGACAGCGGGGGGAAGGGTAATGTTGGGGGGAAGGGTGACAGCGGGGGGGAGGGTAATGGTGGGGGAGGGTGACAGCGGGGGGAAGGGTAATGGTGGGGGGAAGGGTGATGGTGGGGGGGAGGGTGACAGCAGGGGGGAGGGTAATGGTGGGGGAGGGTGACAGCGGGGGGAAGGGTAATGGTGGGGGTGGGTGACAGCGGGGGGAAGGGTAATGGTGGGGGGAAGGGTGATGGTGGGGGGGAGGGTGACAGCAGGGGGGAGGGTAATGGTGGGGGAGGGTGACAGCGGGGGGAAGGGTAATGGTGGGGGGAGGGTAATGGTGGGGGTGGGTGACAGCGGGGGGAAGGGTAATGGTGGGGGGAAGGGTGATGGTGGGGGGGAGGGTGACAGCAGGGGGGAGGGTAATGGTGGGGGAGGGTGACAGCGGGGGGAAGGGTAATGGTGGGGGGAAGGGTGACGGTAGGGGGGAAGGGTAATGGCTGGGGGGAGGGTAATGGTGGGGGGAAGGGTAATGGTGGGGGGAAGGGTGACGGTGGGCGGGGAGGGTAATGGCTGGGGGGAGGGTAATGGTGGGGGGAAGGGTGACGGTGGGCGGGGAGGGTAATGGCGGGGGGAAGGGTAATGGTGGGGGGAGGGTGACAGCGGGGGCGGGGGATGGTAGTGGAGCAAAGTGAAGACTGGGTGCCGTCCATATTTCAAGGTAATTTAAGATGGTTTACAGGACAACGGTGCTCAGAGCCTCTGAAAGCGCAACCTTTAAACGCTAGGGTTCCGTCTCCCTAACTGAAACTCGGTCCTGGTCCTGCTCCAGGTCCTATTATGGGTCCTGCTCCAGGTCCTGGTCCTGGTCTTGGGGTAACTAGTAGTTGTGCTCAGTCGAGACAATCAGAACAATGTTTCCTCCGTGGTGTCGTGACTCCTAGTCCATATTCTCCTGGACTTGGTAGTTTTATTTTGACAGTCACCGTAATAACAACAGGAAACAACAGCAACAACTAGTGGCCCGACATGAAAACTGCATTTTCAATGTTTCTGCAAAATAAATGGAAACACAAAACATTTCTGAAATAAAAACACAAAAGTCATTTATTTTCTCTTTATACCGGCATTTTCACAAGTAGAAATAAATACTCTTCTACAAATCAAAACTATACAATACAATATATTTACAAATTTACACTAACACTAACACTAAACACTAACACAGTCATTCTCAAAGTGTGGTACGTGTACCACTAGTGGTACTGGGGGCTCCCTCTAGTGGTACGCCAAAGGATCACTGAAATAAATATAAAAGCGCTGACATCAACAGTTATTCACGGTAGCAGGCAAGAACTGATGGCAAGAGGTGGAGGTTTTTAACCCTTTGGGCCCTAAAGCTCATTTTGACTGTTTTCCCTGCTGTTGTTTTTACCTTCATATTTCACTATATAAAGGGTTTTTCTTGAATATTTGGTCCCGGCGCCTGAACTAATCAGTAGCGGGTCCCAGGCTGTGCCAGTCGGCTGATGGTGGGCACAGGGGGGCATCTCCACCTATACAGCTCCGGACAACGTTTCTGAACAGGAATTTCCAAGAGTTCCTCCCCTGTACCATGAATAACGACATATACAATCGAGTTCTAAAGCGAAGCATTACAGCCGATCGTGACACGAAGTGCCGCCACTGCCGTAACGCTGCCGTAACGCTGCCGTAACGCTGCCGTCATGCTGCCGTCATGCTGCCGTAACGCTGCCGCCACTGCCGTAACGCTGCCGCCACTGCCGTAACGCTGCCGTAACGCTGCTGTAACGCTGCCGTCATGCTGCCGTAACGCTGCCGCCACTGCCGTAACGCTGCCGTAACGCTGCTGTAACGCTGCCGTCATGCTGCCGTAACGCTGCCGCCACTGCCGTAACGCTGCCGTAACTGCCGTAACGCTGCTGTAACGCTGCCGTCATGCTGCCGTAACGCTGCCGTAACACCGCCGTAACGCGGCCGTAACGCTGCCGTAATGCTGCCGTCATGCTGCCGTAACGCCGCCGTCATGCTGCCGTAACGCTGCCGTAACGCTGCCGTAACGCTGCCGTCATGCTGCCGTAACGCTGCCGTAACGCTGCCGTAACGCTGCCGTCATGCTGCCGTAACGCTGCCGTCATGCTGCCGTAACGCCGCCGTCATGCTGCCGGAACGCCGCCGTAACGCTGCCGTAACACGCCGCCGTAACGCTGCCGTAACGCTGCCGTAACGCTGCCGTCATGCTGCCGTAACTCTGCCGCCACTGCCGTAACGCTGCCGTAACGCTGCCGTCATGCTGCCGTAACGCTGCCGCCACTGCCGTAACGCTGCCGCCACTGCCGTAACGCTGCCGTAACGCTGCCGTCATGCTGCCGTAACGCCGCCGTAACACCGCCGTAACGCTGCCGTCATGCTGCCGTAACGCTGCCGTCATGCTGCCGTAACGCCGCCGTAACGCTGCCGTAACGCTGCCGTAACGCTGCCGTAACGCTGCCATAACGCCGCCGTAACGCTGCCGTAACGCTGCCATAACGCCGCCGTAACGCTGCCGTAACGCTGCCATAACGCCGCCGTAACACTGCCGTAACACCGCCGCAACGCCGCCGTCACGCCGCCGTCACGCCGCCGTCACGCTTTCCGGTGATTACTAAAATGGATGAACTGGACGGTGGAAGAGGAGTTACTTCGATTGCTTCTAAAGCCGTTATCTACTTCATAATGTTTATTGTCTGAAATACTCAGTCCGTGAATAAAACATCCTTTCCTGAAATGGCAGCCATGTTTAATTTTCGATTGGCTCGAAGCGGGGCCATGTGACACGAGAAGGGAGGGGGGATCCCAGATCTATAGTAGAATGATAGAGAGACATTCGCTAGAATCCATTGACACCTTTTTTATCATAGTTTTATTTTTAATCTTATTGTTTTTCCTCTGTGTGTGTGTGTGTGTGTGTGTGTGTGTGTGTGTGTGTGTGTGTGTGTGTGTGTGTGTGTGTGTGTGTGTGTGTGTGTGTGTGTGTGTTTCAGAAAGCAGCCATACAGCAGTGTGTGAAGTTCAGGCAGCCTGTTTTGATTTTTTTAATCAAGTGCAGTACATTCTTTACTTAATATTTAAGTACATTACAGTTTTATTTAATCTTTAGGAACAGTTTCCCTGCATGTTCTTTCGATGACTCACCATGCTTTTCCTGCTGACTTGGCAGAAATGTTCAGCAATCATAGTTAATGCCACAAATGCGGTGAGAAGCCGTCGCTTAACGACGTGACGGGATAGAAACCATCTCCTTTCACACCTGGACTCGGCTACACCTGCAGCTTTACAACCATTCTTTCTAGAATGGATGATTTCATTCAGAAAGACTTCATGATGCTCTTACATGCCATCAGCTTCACCATGTGCCTGTTTTAATCACGAGCCAGAAACCAACACAAACATCAGCATGTGAGACCCAACGGATCTCTACATAGAGCTACATAGAGCTACATAGAGCTACATAGAGCATTAATTAGCTTTGCAGGTTCAAGCTCTTAAACGTTCTGCAGAGTTTCAGACGCGTTGGCTCACAAGAGATGCTAATATTTGTATTAAATATTTATTTTGGAGGAAAACCTGCAGACTAGCATTAGCAGTCAATGCTAACAGGCTAATGCTGTATTAGAGATTCACTCACTGACAGTGACTCTATGAGACGACCTGAACGCGACTCTACGAGACGACCTGAACGCGACTCTACTGGACGACCTGACAGCACCTCTATGAGACAACCTGAAAGTGACTCTGAGACGACCTGACAGCAACTCTACGAGACGACCTGACAGCGACGATACGAGACGACCTGACAGCGACTCTACGAGACGACCTGACAGCAACTCTACGAGACAACCTGACAGCGACGATACGAGACGACCTGACAGCAACTCTACGAGACGACCTGACAGCAACTCTACGAGACGACCTGACAGCAACTCTACGAGACGACCTGACAGCGACGATACGAGACGACCTGACAGCGACTCTACGAGACGACCTGACAGCGACTCTACGAGACGACCTGACAGCAACTCTACGAGACGACCTGACAGCGACGATACGAGACGACCTGACAGTGACTCTACGAGACGACCTGATAGCGACTCTACGAGACGACCTGACAGCGACGATAGGAGAAGACCTGATAGCGACTCTACGAGACGACCTGACAGTGATGATATGAGACGACTTGATAGCGACTCTACGAGATGACCTGACAGCGACTCTACGAGACGACCTGACAGGGACTCTACGAGATGACCTGACAGCGACTCTACGAGACGACCTGACAGGGACCGCTCCTATCCTGGCTCAGCTGCTGTTCACCCGTTGTGGAATGGATGCTTATCAAAAGGTGCTCAACGGCTCTGTACAGAGGTATGAGTCGTGCTACAGATTTATTAATGGCAATTTAACATGTGTGCGCACGGTATTTGAGAACTTTCCAATGCATTGGTTCTATAACAACTGACTTTGCGTTCTCCGATTGTGCCCTTCTGGGCTTCGAACTGTTGCGTTCAAACGTTTTCAAGCAATAATATGGATGCAAATATGGATGAACTGGCAATCTGCGGTGCAGGAGCGTTTTCCTCAGAGGATGATCAGCAAATATTGAAACACGTGAAAAATGGGGTCGTTGCTGTTAAGAGTAAAAGGAAAATTAAATCAACCCCAAAAGCACTTTCTGAAAAGTGAGAGGGATTGCAGATTACGGGGAAAATGTACTGAATAAATTGAAATACCTAAGGGAAAACATGAAGGTGCTAATGGCGAATAATGACTTATCTGAGGTAAAAGGTGCTCTTGAAAAACCCTTTTTCTGTGGGATGAAGCAGATAATGCAAATGAATCTCAGGTGTCTTTATTGCCTGTGGAGGAAGGTGATAAACATAATGTGTGGTTTAAAGCTAAAATGCTGCTTAAAGATGCATTTGTGTCGAATGTAAAAATGTGGTTAAAAGGAGGGTCTGGTAACCAAGAGGGCTCTGTGGCACTCAGGGTTGATGATGTGAGGCCAGAGGACAGCGTGTCCAATGTAAGTGCACCATCACAACGGAGTACCTGCAGTAGCAGAAGTAAGATGTAGTAAATCCACTACATCAGGACACATCAAAACTGAAGCGCATCGGGCTGCCCCTCTTGCTCGTATGGCTGTTTTAAAAAGGAAACATGAGTTGGAGATGCAGGAGGAACAGCGCAGAAGAAAAAAGGAAATGATGAATTTGGAATCTGAAATTGAAGCTTCGAATGCCAAAATTGCTTTTCTGTGTGCTGCTTCAGAATGTGGGAGTGTATTGTTGTCCAAATTAGAAAGGGCAGTTACTAATAAAGGCAACACATCAGTCAATCAACGAACGCTCAACCCTAAAGCTCAACTATTTCTACCAGCACCCTGCCATCAGAATACCACAGTACCATCAAACATGGATCAACAAAGGAACTCTGACATCAGAATGAGAAAACAAGTGGACCATGAAACAAACATGGAGCAAAGTCATTGATCAATGCTGTGCAGGATTTGGATTTGACCCCCGCTACTCAAGTTGAAAATAATGAGCACTCCAATCCCCCTTCACAAGCACCTGATTTCTACGCCATCATTCATCAGAAAAATGAATTAACTGCCGTCTTGGTGGAACAACAGCGCTCCATGTCCCTTCCAAACAGAGAGCTTCACGCTCGATCTCTGGATTTGGTCGTATTTGTAGAAAGACAAGTGAAAATACTGTCTTATCCCATATTTGGAGACATACAGGACCCCTCACCAGCAGCTAATCAAGAGGGATCTGAAAGCCATCATTCAGTAAAGGCAACAGTTCTGCAACCAACGCCACAACTGTGATCACAGCCAATGAAGCAAATCACTCTCGGCATCGTGACCATAAGCTGGAATATTGTTCAAGGTTTAAAGGTGTGTGTGTGTGTGTGTGTGTGTGTGTGTGTGTGTGTGTGTGTGTGTGTGTGTGTGTGTGTGTGTGTGTGTGTGTGTGTGTGTGTGTGTGTGTGTGTGTGTGTGTGTGTGTGTGTGTGTGTGTGTGTGTGTGTGTGTCAGAGCTAACGTTGGTTTACAGGTTGATAACTAGTCCTAATATCATCACCAATAGAACCCAATCACTGTAGTAGAACCAGCATCTTCATCAAGGTAAACATCTATCCAGAGCATCAGGAGGAACTGATCTCAGGTTCTCACCCAGGTGGTTGGTACCACTTCCTTCACCTCTCTGAAGAAGGAGTTTGGTTGTTGTCCAGGCTGGAGAGAAGCTGCTGCTCCTGGAGCTGGTAGCTCCTCCTGCTACCTGTGGTTGGCTGAGTTCAGCAGGAGGAGGAGGAGAACAAGGGGATGGTTCAGGAGGAGGAGGAGGAGGAGAACATGCTGATGGTTCAGCAGGAGGAGAAGAAGAACATGTTGATGGTTCAGGAGGAGAAGAAGAAGAACATGCTGATGGTTCAGGAGGAGGAGAAGAACATGTTGATGGTTCAGGAGGAGGAGAAGAAGAACATGCTGATGGTTCAGGAGGAGAAGAAGAACATGTTGATGGTTCAGGAGGAGGAGAAGAAGAACATGCTGATGGTTCAGGAGGAGAAGAAGACCAAGCTGATGGTTCAGGAGAGTCTTCCTTTGCAGCCTCCTGGTTGTTGCCTTGTCCAGACCAGAGGATCTGGTCTCTCAGGTCTGTGCTGGTTTTCCTGCTTGTTGAGGAAAAAGCCCAGAGGTTCTGTGAGGTGTCGTTTCCTGGTCTCGTCCTGGAGGAACTGGTTGGTCTTCCCTGGTTGATGGGAGATCAGACTCTGGGTGCTGGTCTCTGGTCTCTGGTCTCTGGATCCGGGGGAAGGTCTGACCCTGGTGGTCGGTCAGAAGAGGAGTTGAGGTCTTTGGTTGCAGGCCTCTGGTGTTTGCTGCTTCCAGCAACCCTCCTCCTCCTCCGTTGGAGAGGAGGAGCAAAGCTCTTTGAGAATCTCTGCAAAAGGCTTTTGGTGAGGGGGGGGCATTCCAAGGTGTCGAATCCTGGGAGACTCCACCAATCGGTGACTGTCTGAGTGCACGGGGGGGCAGTCAGTCTCCTTTGAGCAGAAAGGGGGGGGGGGGGGGGGGGGGTATTTGCATGCATGGGGCTGCAGTGGCAACAGGACCCCCCTGCAGTGAGATGCTCAGGGACAAATGAAGATTGTTTGTCATTAGAAATGAACCAAATTTCTGTGGTCTTGTGAGATCCCAACACACACGAAGAAAAGATGAACCTATTAAAGGACAAGGGGCTTTGTTTTGGTAGTTTGAGCAGTGGACAAATGAACAAAGATTGCAAAAAATGTATGAAATGTTAAATTTATGAAAGAAAACTCCTGACAGTGCTTCATGTCGAAGGAGGATGTCTGGCAATGATACTGATCAGCCTGTAGGAGATAATAATGTTGCCCCATCGTCTACTGAAACATGCGGCCATACAGGGGCAAGAAAGAGCAACTGTTGTCTGTCATACCTGTTCAAGTAAAATGTATTAAAAGAGACACAATAATACAAACGTATGCTGTCCTAGACCCTAGCAGCACTGCTACCTTTTGCTCAGAGCGCCTGATGCAACAGCAAAATTTAAATGGAAAGAAGACGAGCTTCCTTCTGACCACCATGGGACATCAGAAGGTCATTTCTACTTATGCCCTCCAGGATTTAGAGGTGTCAGGTCTGGATAGTAACCTATTCTACGAACTGCCCGAGGTCCTTATGCAAAGGGAAATGCCAGTTAATAAGGGAAACATAATTACACAAAAGGAACTTCTACGTGGCCACACCTTGCTCCAGTTCAATTCCTCATATAAATGCCAATATTGATTTGTTAATTGGAACCAATGCTCCCAAGCTGTTTGAAAATAGTTGTGGAAATGGTCCGTATGCCACATTTCAAAATGGCCACTACAGCATGAAACTGCCGTGGAAGCATGCGCGGCCTTCTCTCCCAAATAACATTAGTCTGGTCAAGCAAAGACTCCTTGGACTTAAGCGACGATTTCAGAAGGATGACCAGTTTCATAAAGAGTACATTAAGTTCTTCTCAGACGCAATTAGAAAGGGCCATGCAGAGGAAGTTCCTCAGCATAAACTGAACAGGGACAATGGATCAGTTTGGTACGTACCACATCATGTAGAGCGCCATTCAAAAAAGAGCAAGCTACGTGTTGTTTTTGATGGAGGAGCAGAATTCAATGGAAGGTCATCAAACAACCATTTGCTACAAGGTCCAAATCTTACCAGTTCTTTACTGGCAGTTCTTACCAGATTTCGACAGGAACCCATAGCCTTCATGGGGGATATTGAATCAATGTTTTATCATGTGAGAGGAGCTGACGAGGACAATGGCTATCTACATTTTCTATGGTGGCCAAATTGGGATTTCAGTTTTGACATGGAAGAGTACAGGATGAACGTACATCCCTTTGGAGCTGCATCGTCGGTCAGTTGTGCTTGCTATGCTCTTCTGAAATTGGCCTAGGACAACGCTTCTCAGTTCCTTACACCGGTAATCAATCCCATTAAATATAATTTTTATGTTGAAGATTGTCTGAAAAGTGTGTCTTCTGAGCAGGAAACGGTCAGCATGGTCAAGGCCCTGGCAAACATTTGTAAGCAAGGAAGATTTACTTAGACAAAATGGATCAGCAACAGCAGGAAAGTATTGCAGATGGTAACAAGGGCACACAGAGGTAAGGATTGGGAAACACTGGATTTGGATCGAGATCAACTTCCCACGGAGAGAGCCTTTGGCCTTGAATGGTGCGTAGAGACGGACTCTTTAAGGTTTTACCTGGCTCTGAAAGAGCGCCCATACACAAGGAGAGGGGTATTGTTAGTTATTAGCTCCATGTTTGACCCTTTAGGACTCTTGGCACCTGTGATATTACCTGCCAAGATGTTGCTGCAAGAACTCTTTGCAGAGGATGTGGTTGGGATGATGATATCCCTGATGATATAAAGGGCCCCTGGACAAAATGGTTGGTTGATTTTGTGAAATTTTCAGCGTTCAAGGTCGAGAGATGCATTAAACCCAAGGATTTTGGCAAGCCCATATTTGCACGGATTTATAATTTTTCAGATGCTTGCAAGGATGGTTTTGGGTTTGCCAGTTACATCAGATTGAAAAATGACAAGAATTGCTTTCAGGTCTCTTTTCTTCTTGGAAATACCTGGGTCACCCCCCTGAAAAGCATTACAATTCCACAATTGGAGCTAACCGCTGCCGTGCTGGCCACCAGAGTGGACCTGGTACTGACATCTGAGTTACAGTTACGACCAAGCCCATCAATGTTTTAGATGGATAGCACTTCTGCTTTGAAGTATATATGCAATGAAGACAAACGTTTCCACACCTTTGTGGCCATTTGCCTTTCAGATATCAGAGAAACTACATAAATACCCCAGTGGCACTACATAAATACAAAGGAGAATCCGGCTGATCTGACATCCAGCGGGTTGAAAGTGGACGGTCTGTTGCATGGGGCAAAGTGGGTTGAAGGACCAAAGTTCCTCTCCAGGAGTGAGCAGGAATGGCCAGCACCTGTTTGCGATAACGCTCTTGATCTGGAGGACCCAGAAGTCAAGAAAGAAGCTATTATGGACGCCGTCATGAAAAAACCCTGCTCTCCTACTGACCAGTTCATCACCCATTTCTCTGATTGGCACAAACTGAAGGTTTCTGTGGCCTGGTTGTTGCGTTTTTTTTGTTTCTTAATTGAACAGAGTCGCGGAGGAGGAAGGACGTCTACCTCACCGGAACCACAAGAGACAGGAAAGTCCAGCAACGAGGAAAAATCAATTAACAAGCCACTACATCTGTCGCTGCATGAATGAACCCAAGCTGAAGGTGCTGAAAGTATTGCCAGAATCAAAGATTCAAAGAAATTGTGGCTCTCTACACTGGCAAATCTATCTAGCAGTATGAAAGCTATGAAGTTGTGTTTAATTTGTGTTGAAGCTGTGTAACTGTATCAGCCATGTTTCCCGTAACGCTGTGCTGTTTGAGTAGTATGTTATATGTAGTGTGTAGGTAGAGTGTGTTTCGATTGTGTGTGGAGACTGTGTGTGTTTTGCTTTGTGTGTAGAGTGAGTTTTTTCTGTGTGTTGAGTGTGTGTTTGTGAAATGTGTGTGGTGTGTGTGCTGTGTTGCTGAGTGTGTCTCCAGGCAGTCATTAAGGGGTTAAAGGTGAACCGCTGCGGCGGCCTGTGAGTCTGCCTGCAGCCCAACACTCTGGTGAAGTGGTTTGTCTGCTCGCCGCTATGGAGGGCTGACTGTGCCAAAGTTAAATAATTAAATACACCATTAAATGACTAATTAAATGTATCATTAATTAAAATTGGAATTAAATATATAAATGTGTCATTAATTAATTAAGTGTGTCATTGACTGGTGAGATGCGCAAGAAGTGTGGTGGCCCTCGTGTCTTCACAGCTGACAAGCACCGCTGCCTGCAGCACCGCGGAAAGGAGAGCTGAATGTGTAAGGCTCTCTCTGTCAGTCCAGCCTCTTCACCAGTAAGCTCTACGGACTACCTCCCCGTGGTGACACATGGTAATTGGGTGCCTCGCGGCCCCAAGCGAAACTACAAGGGACTCGGAGGAGATCTGGCCCCTCGACGTGCAGCATGCAGGCCCACTGGCATGTGGATATGCCCCGGTGCTCATGATCCAGATCCCCAACTATTGGTCAAAGAGTTCCACTGCCTTGTGTATGGCTCGGGAGACCCCTAGACCCGGGGAGTAAGCCCCAACAGAACATTAGGAGTGGAGGCGTTTGATCGAGCCCTACAACACCTTCGGACATCTCCTGCAGCCACGTTGGCACCGACCGTATCGGCTTGCCTTTCCTTTGGACCCTGCCAGCAACACCGAGAGAGGGATCCTGGTGACTGGGCACTCCAGGATCTCCATACCACCCACCCAGACCTGCACCTGGAGAGGTCACTCCAGCTTCGCTGCCCTAGCGTAGGCACAAGACGGGGGGCAGCAGTCTACCAGTTACTCCAGCTCCACAGACCAGACGGCGATGACCCACACCTGCAGCCTCTGTGGCAAAGACTGTCACTCCAGCTTCACAGCCACACGAAAAGATGCAGCCTCCGGACCTGAAAAAACCTGCAGCTCATTGTCTCATGAGACGGAAGGTGGCCAACGACGGCAATTAATTAAAATATGAATTCATTTTATGTAAAAACATATAGAATTATTTCATGATTCATTTCATTATTTTGTGGTTCGGTGTTGCACTGCTTGATGAATTAATTTTATCTGTCAAACTCACCCATCAACTCAGTGGGCAGATCTTGACACCTGATTGGTTCCCAAGAATCTGATCCCAGAACAGATCGATCTCAGATAATGGATTGCTGCAGAGCAAGTGAAAATGTTCGGATACACTGATTGGCTCTAGATGTTCAAGTCTGCTCCTGATTCATTGTGAAACTCCAGACTTGTCTTGTTTCCACCATAGACTATATAAAGAGTAGACGCCGCATAGGCTGCCACGGAGGAGGAAATACGGCGGCCATCTTGGTCCGGTCTTCAAACCAGTAAACAAACTGCAGCAGCAGAGAATCCAAGACCCCAGAGCACCGTGTGGAGTATTCCTGTAGGAAGCAGCGCTCTGGGATTACTTTTCACAGGAAAGATGGAACAGTACTATAGTTTGAATTTTGCGATTATAAACGTATTGTTGTGTATTTCTGTCCACCAGTGAACTGGTAGCAGCTGTCATGAGCTGGACTTTGTTTACAGCTTGTTCACCTGCTATTAGTTTATAAATCAAATGTTCCACAATACAGACTGAGACTACAACCGACTCTAGAATGTTATGGTAGAAATAAACCAGATATTACAGGTATAACATGGACCAGCACCCTGTACCAGGTGACACAGGCTGGACTGTTCACATGTAATTCGTTCTCCCTAACAGGAGTCAGATTCCTCTCATGTCTCCTCCTCCTCACTGACTGAGAGACACTGACTGAGAGACACTGACTGAGAGACACTGACTACATGTGACTGGAGAATAGATTGAAACAGGTTTACTCAGTTTCAGCAGCGTTGGTTTATTACAGGGTGTCTGCGGGGTCTTAAAAAGTATTCAAAGTTGATAAATCAATTGTGGGAAAATTATGGCCGTTAAAAGTATTAAAGTCTTAGTCGTGATTCTATCAGATATTGCATTTTATAGGCTTTGACTTGGTTGTGTTCTCGGAGCTAGATCGCCTCGGGGCCGCGCGCGTACGAGTGCGACATCATGTCTCCGCGAATATTTCAGAGCAAAACAGACGAGAAGAAATTTACGATCTCGCGTGCAGAGAATTCTGATCCATGATCCTGGTCTGATCCATGATCCTGGTCTGATCCATGATCCTGGTCTGCTTCATGGTGCTGAAATGATCCCCAGTGTTTCCCTGCTGCTGCTCTGCTCGCTGGCTGCAAACTGTGGACTGGATTTCCTGAAGGGAGGCGGGTCTCAATGAGACCAGGAGGAATGAGTCAGGAAATCCATTCCACAGTTTGCAGCCAGCGAGCAGGCTAGGGAAGTAGCACTGTGCTATCCAACTTTTCATGGCAACATGTTGCTGATTGGAGGGATTTTACACTCAAGGCATCAACGTGGATGTTTGCAAAGCCGTTGTACAGCGAGGCGGTCGCTCTGCCGCCAGACGTCACCGCCAGCTCCCCAAAGAGAACGGCACTGACTGCGCCATCAAAACAATGAGCAGCAGCTCCTCCAGGCTGTCAGCAGGTGATTCACACCTCCATGAAGCTGCGTCCTCCTCCACGCTAAACTCCCTAAAAATAGTCCCAATGGTTGGAGCTGCGTTAGAGCTGGAAACATTGTGTTGCTGCTGCCTTGCTCAAGAGTTTCCCCAGGGATTAATAAAGTGATTCTGAGCTTTTAAAGATAGAACTAATTTATTATGAGATGATGACGTCACGCAGACCCCCACATTGTCCACATGGAACAAAAATACTTTGTACTGCTTCCTTTACTGACCTGATACTAACCTCAAGTTGTCTTTAGAGAGAATACATGTATACCAGTGACGTGCGGTGAGGTTCATGGCTGGTGAGGCACTGACTTCATCACAGTCAGATTTACAAACATATGAACCCTAAAGAGGATCTTATTCACCATTTGATTGGCAGCAGTTAACGGGTTCTGTTTAAAAGCTCATACCAGCATTCTTTACACATACAAACTGTAGCACACAAAAAAGCACATTTAATAAAACAAAACGTTATTATGGTCTTACCTTTACTTAGAAATGAAGTCGAGAGGAAAAAATAACCGATCGCTGCCGCTGCACTTGACTTGCTAACTGTAGCTTGTTGTCACTTATTCTGCAGCCGAGGAGTCGCAAGAAGGATCCCTGGGATCACTAGCGCCCTCTA
Organism: Lipophrys pholis; assembly: GCF_963383615.2. Lineage (NCBI taxonomy): Eukaryota > Metazoa > Chordata > Actinopteri > Blenniiformes > Blenniidae > Lipophrys > Lipophrys pholis. Next base: position 27,478,875 of record NC_137634.1, on the reverse strand, counting down.
CCATGAGGCAGGAGAACTGCGTGCCTCACCCAGCGCGTCTTCACAGCCGTTTTATGATTGCTCAGCACAAGAAACACGTTACACACATACAGATGTTGACAAAACACACTGTACATTGTATACCTCAGTTAACTAAACTATGGAAATTTATAATATAATTCATATAGAACATTTTAACAGCGACATACAGAGAGATAGCAATACGGTTTCACTGCACAGCAGGCCAGCAGTTAGCCCAGTCATTACACAATCCATGGTGAGGCTCAGCTGGCTGCTGCCTCACCACAAGTCTCTTCTCAGTATTTGAACGGTAAATGTGAAAATTCAGCGATTTTGAATAAAAATAATCTAAAACTGGTGAAGTTAAATGGAAAATAACTTTATAGTATAATCACTGGATACATATAACTATTTAATAAATTTTTTTGCTTTTTACATTTTTTTTCTTTCCATGATGGCAGGTGAGGCACTGCCTCACCTGCCTCCCCTGACTGCACGTCACTGATGTATACATTAGTACATTTCATACTTTACTGTAGAGAGGAGTTTATTACAGCCTCATATAATATAAACAATAATGATAATAACATTAAAGCAAACAGAGCTCTGGTATCAGAATCAGTATCAGCAGATATACAAATTTAAGTATCAGGATCAGAAGTGAAAAAAGGTGGATGGGTGCTTCCCTACTGCAGTGCAGATGAGCAAGTTCCTGAAGCTGTCCCTCCATCAGACTCCTGGAATAAGAACATTTCAATGTTCATGAATTGTGCTTCAATACTTGTTTTCTAAATATTTTAGTGACAAACTGGATCCACATTTTGTCAGTTTGTGTTTTACAGTACTGCACTCTGTCATGCATCAGTTTGTGTTTTTTTATTGGTGTACTCTAGTCACTGAATAATAACATTTAATGTACGATACTACAATTTATTTTTTGTCAATAATTCTCTAGTATGAACAAGAATTTATTTCTTCCCTTTAAATCATTAATGCAGTACTTGTATATAATACAGACAGTTGTTTTCAACTATTCTAAGGTAATTGAAATGACTCTGTTAATGTATAAATAAATTAAATATGTAAATGAACTCTGATAGGCTAAATGTCTGAATATTTCAGTACTATGTCAGAACCTGCATGGATACTCTCATGGAAAGAAGTTAAACTGTAAAAATCATTTGTGAAATCCTGTTATGTTTGTCTAGTCATTTTTAATTAAAGTCAAATAACTTCAAGTTTATTCAAAAAACCATTCCAGAAACATCTTACAATGTATTTATTGGTCGAATTCATACATTACCCAAGCTTATAGATTTCCATTAAACTTCGGGCAAGTAGAATTTGTCCGGGCAAAAGTTCAGAAGTTGAAAGCACCTGCCCGAAGTCCCATATGCAAGGCACTAGCCACAAGACGGGTGTTGGCAGCATCTTTCTGTGGTCCACCAGCAACACCACCACCTGGTAACGTGACAGGTGAGCGAGCCAACACAGCTACGACCGCGACCTCTGCTTCATCGTCTGCTGACATCAGGGTGACTATGGGCGGCACACCAACGCTGTGTTCAGAGGTTATCTGGTGTCTCAACACAGCAGCACATCACCACTCATTGAACTCAAACCAAGGTTTTGCGGATATTTTTAAGTCGATGTTTCCGGATTGGGACATTGCTAAGACGTTGACCTGTGGCAAGGACCAAACTGGATCCGTCATAAGATTGGGGTTAGCACTGTACTTTAAGTAGCGGCTTGTTGACAGCATCAACAGAGCTGGTCCCTCTGTGATGATGTTGGACGAGTCTGTTAATAAGTTCTTGTTTTCCACCAGTTGGTGTTGAATAACTGTAGTTACTTGTTGTGACTGAGAACGTCAATAAACCTGCCTTTAGTTTAATTCATTCTTTTGAGTTTTATTCCTTCTCAGCTGACCTCATTTCTGTTCAGTTGTAAACTACAACTGTTAAAGATGTGTTGCTAACAACAACTTAGTGTCGATGAGGTCTTCATTTCTTTTGAAAGGTTTTTAAAAAACTCTTAAAAAGGTATTGAAATTAACTTCAAGATTCCTGCATATACCCTGTATTGTCAACACACACACACACACACATACTCTCCTGGTGTCGAGGTCCTGTGTGTGTGTGTGTGTGTGTGTGTGTGTGTGTGTGTGTGTGTGTGTGTGTGTGTGTGTGTGTGTGTGTGTGTGTGTGTGTGTGTGAAGTGAAAAATCGCTCAAACCACCTTCATCCTCCTCCCAGAATCACAGCTCTGCCTTGCTGCTTCTCCTGCTGCTCTTAAGACCAGACTCCATGAAGCTTTATGAGAAGAAGACTCCACCTACATGGTCCGAAGGCATTCAAATACCCCAGAGACTCCAAATGTTCCACTCCCTCATCCACATACATTATAAAGGTAGTCTTAATGTTGTCCAGTTGAATTTTAGGAAATGACTGTTGTGAATATCTTAATAGCTGCTTGTCAATATTTGAACAAGCCTGAACAAGATGCTGCTGGATCTGCTGGAGAGAAGATGTGAGGAAGGCCAGGCTGAATATGGACCTGTTGCACTCATGTTAGAGGCCTTGTCTATCAGAAAACATTTGCAATATAATCTATTACATTACATTGCATTACAAATATATATTTATAGTTGAGGCCCTCGTCTCACCTCCTTCTCTGTCCTGTATGTGTGTTGGCAGGCATCTGTGCAGGTGCCTTCTTTGGATTGGCTGGGCACGTTGTCACCCCGCCCATGAGTCATTAGTATGCAGATTGCCCTGCACCGGTGCCTTTCTGGGATTGGCTTGGCGTCCAGAGGAGCTGGTCTGGAGACCATAAATGCCAGAAGATGCATCAGTTCGTGGCGGCTGTTTGTGTGGGCACATTGTGCTTTTGTGATACAGCTCGCCTAGACTTGGGATCACTTGTGTTGGAAAATTCTGTGTTGTAATTCCCTTTAGTTTGAATGTTTTGTGATTCCTGAGATTTTGTAATATTTGACAATTAGCCACTGGAACTGCTCTGAGAGGCCATTAGATTTCTTTTGGTTCTGTTACCTCTGTGAAAGAGAAGAACTGTTTGCTCAGACTGTCTTTTGGTTTTGCTTGTTTCTTTTCATTGGCTGTGACTCTTTTAGCTTCTGTCAGCTTCTGTTTACTGTCCCCCTGTTTTTGTTTACAAAATTTTTTACCTTAATTGACCCTTGTTAAAGATTATTTCTGTCTGTCTTATGTTACACCCCGATCCCTAGCTGGCCAGGTCGTAACATAAATGGGGGCTTGTCCGGGAACTTTAAATACCACTACTGATCTTTTCCTGAGTTATTAGGTTGATTAGTAAATACATACGAGGTGAGTAGTGTTTTGTGTGTGAATTAAGTGGATCATGGCTTCCACTTTCAATATGGAGGATTTTGTGGCTTTTGCTCTTCTTTGGCACAAGTTGACTGTCGCAAGAGTGACTTAATGCAAATTGACAGTCCCAATGGAATTGCTGTACTGAAACAACTTGTGAAACGTAACCTGAAAACCTTTTATTGTGGAGAAGCTGGTGGAACAGAAGGTGGTTGGCTCCTCTGTGTCCGGTGAGTCTGTTGAACTGGAGCCCGAGGCCCTGATGACCCAGGCAGATTGAGGCTGACTCGGCTGTGAAGATACGTTAGCTGGAGCTTGAAGCTCAAGCTCCGCCTCTGAAATCACCTCACCTTCCACCTCCGTACCAGTTGCTGCTTTTGATGTTGGTAAAAACGTCACTATGGTACCAAATTTTCGTGAGACTGAAGTAGATTGGTATTTTGCGGCATTTGAACGCATGGCCACAGCTCTGCACTGGCCGCAGGATGCTTGGTCACTCTTGCTTCAGCGTAAGATTCACGGCAAAGCCCAAGAAGTGGTAGCCACGCTTTCTCTCGAGGACAGTTCAGATTATGGGAAGGTGAAAGCCGCTATTTTACAGGCCTATGAATTGGTGCCTGAGGCAGAGGTTTAGGCAACATAAAAAGATCTCTGGCCAGACTCATGTGGCGTTTGTTAGGATGAAGAGTGTGCTGTTTGACAAATGGTATGTGGCCTCGAAAGCCGATAATTTTCTCTCTCTCCGTGAACTAATATTGTTGGAGTTCAACAAATGTGTGTCAGAACGTGTGGTAGTGGACTTGAATGAACGGAAATACGCTACACTTACCTCAGCTGCTGCGTTAGCTGATGAATATGCGTTAACACATAAGGTGTCTTTTTCTGTGATTGCTGAAAAACCAAGTAATCCTGTGATGCAAACGATGTTAAATCCAGTCCCAAAGAAAGTAGGGAGTGCTATTACTGCTACAAACCTGGACATGTCATTGCTGATTGTTTAACGTTAAAACGCAAAAGCCCACAGAGTCCGCACTGCCCAAAGGGAGTCGGCTTAATTAGAAATGAGATTTGCGGTAAAGCTCCGGTTCCTCGTGATGTCGACCGTCCGGATCTCTGTTTTGAGCCTTTTCTCTCTGAAGGCTTCGTCTACCTTCAGAGTTAACTCTACGTTAACCCGTAAACCTGCTGATGAGCGCCGTATACGCATCCTGTGAGACACTGGTGGGTCACAGTCCCTCATATTAACTTGTGCGCTGCCTTTTTCGGAAGAATCCTCTTGCGGTTTCAGTGTCGTACTCCGTGGTACCAGCCGGTACACAGAGTGTACATTAAATCCTCACTTGTAACTGGTTTCTTTCCCATTGCTGTTTGCCCGGAACCGCCAATGAACGGCGTCACTCGGTAGCGGCTGTGCGCGGCGCAGAAGGCTGATCCAATATTCCGTCAGTGTTTCTCCAGTGCGGTTGGAGGGACAGTCACTATGTAGATCAGGATATTCTCATGCGTAAATAGTCACTTGTTACTGCCAAGGACGTAGATTTGGAAGTGGTGAGACGGATAGTGGTCCCTGCTCCCTATCGGCGCCAGATTTCGTCTTTAGCACACGAGAGTCAATGGTCAGGACATTTGGGGGTTAATAAAAGATTTCAGCTCCAAACCAAGCATTTCTTTTGGCCAGGCATTAAGCAAGATGTTGCGCGTTTTTGTCGTAGCTGCCATGTTTGCCAGGTTGCAGGTAAACCTAACCAGGTTTTCCTCCGACTGCATCCCATTCCTGGAACTGATCAGCCATTTGACCGTGTCATTGTTGACTGTTGGGCCGTTGCCTAGAACTAAATGAGCCAACCAGTATTTTCCCGAAGCCCTCCTGTTGCGGAAAATAACTTAGAGCTCAGTGGTGAAAGCTTCGACTAGATTCTTTTCGATGTTTGGCCTCCCCAAGATAGTCCGCTGGAACTCCATTGTTATTTGTTTTTTTCACAATGGAGAGATTGAGAGGAATTCTAAACGCCACAAGAAGTTGTTAGATATCGGAGTGTTTTTGCGTCGGTACTACAATTGAAATGTTCTTATTCCAACTTTTGATACCTACGACCTCTTGTGGTCTGACACAGGGAGCAGTTGTTCCTTTATGACGAGGCGTTCACTGTCCACAGCAGACGCTTCGCCGAGTTGCTGATAGTTTCTGAAGTCAGTGGATGAAATGTGTTCTGGTTCTGCCTCCAGGGTCACTGTCATGTATCACACTAATGGAACAAACTGGAACTTTGGACTAGGGGAGTCTTCTCAGTTGGTACGGTCTGATGTGTTTAGCTGATGACGTTCAGCTGAATGGGTTCGAGAGCACGAAGAACGAGAATTCAGTCAAACGTTTCTTCCCACTAATCACCTGTCAGCCCTTCCACTGTTCCCACTTCACCATAATCCCACATTTTCCCACTGCCAGAGCCCTGCCAGCTGTGAAGTGAAAAATCATCCATTCACAGCTTTGTTTCCACAGATAATCCTGCAGGGCATCGTGAGGACGTAAAAATGCCACATGCTTTATGGACGCCAGTGGGAACATTTCCTCCGTCCTGGAACTGCTGGAAACCTGGAGTTATGTCCGGCTGTTACGCTATCTATATCTGACAAGATGGATGCTCATTTATATGCAAATCTGAGGTGATTTGGAGGATCGTTACTCGTACATGTCAGAGCGTTTTCCCGTTAACAAGCGATTCAGATGCGCTTTGATTTAAAGGGACCACCCTCGTCACGTCACGCTGTAGGGCTGGGCGGTCAAAACTGAGAGACAGAAAGATAAATATAAAGAAGCACAGAATTCATTCATTCATTCATTCATTCAGCTTCATTCAGCTGATGTGAGTCAGACTGAAGAGTCATTCAATTCACCGTCTTTTGAGTTGAACACGGGAAGAGCAGATAAGGTGTGTGTGTGTGTGTGTGTGTGTGTGTGTGTGTGTGTGTGTGTGTGTGTGTGTGTGTGTGTGTGTGTGTGTGTGTGTGTGTGTGTGTGTGTGTGTGTGTGTGTGTGTGTGTGTGTGTGTGTGTGTGTGTGTGTGTGTGTGTGTGTGTGTGTGTGTGTGTGTGTGTGTGTGTGTGTGTCATTGTTGCCACTGAATGTCAGACAGTTGCAAAGTGTCGCACCGTTTGGCAGACGAAGACTGGATGGACTGCAGGCTGGAAGAACCAGGAAGAACCAGGCCAATCTGCAAGCTTCTGACTGAGAGGCGACCTGGTCTACCGACCACCCAGAGAAGGCAAAAGTGCCCAGATTCCTTACTTGAGTAGAACTAAAATACCTATGTAAAAAAAATGACTTGAGTAAAAGTAAAAAGTACTGATCCAAATATCTACTCAAGTAAAAAGTACAGGCTCTGAAATGTACTTTTAAAAGTAAATAGTATTTATATTGCACGATTCACTGGCTGCAAAGCTAAACAGAGGATCATTTAAGTGGAATCTACTTTAGCAATGTAATTATTTGAACAAACATTACCTGCCTAGTATCCTCATGTACTTCACCATATAGTCCTTTAGGTGTTTGTATTGTACACTTAAAGTAACGCATCCCACTTCTGAACATTGAATTTTGGACCAGGAGGAGTTTCTAAACTATGGTGTCACAAATCATGCTGATAGGCCAAACTCTTCATCAACTTTTTTAATTGTACATTAAACTATTGTTTCTCACTGTCCAGGTGTGTTCTTGTGAGCGGCACAACCAGGGACTGCAGATGAAGACATCTAAGCTTCTCCAGATATTATCTGGTACAATAAACACTGAGCAACGTCCCTGACAAATAAATTAAAAATGAAAAGAAGAAGTTGCACCCTGTGTATTGAGTGAAGCTCAATGAAAAACCCTTCACATTAAAGACACTTCTTCTGCTCCTCAGTTATGTAACTCATTCTATGTTTACACCTACACAACACATACTACACCCCTCCATCCCTCTACACTGCATCACTCCATCCCTCTATGTGAGTCTAATGTGAAGGCATGTAAACAAAACAAAACCTTTGGTTGAGCTTCAGGAGAAGCAGGTTTCCCAGGTTCTCAAAGTAGCTGAGCCCTCTTGGGTCTAAAAATCCTTCCTGCTGTGCTGAAAAGCCTCTGACAGCAGCTGAAGCAGGTCCTGCTGTGTTCAGCTCCAGAGACGGTGGCACACAGGTCCTGCTGTGTTCAGCTCCAGAGACGGTGGCACACAGGTCCTGGTGTGATCAGCTCCAGAGACGGTGGCACACAGGTCCTGGTGTGTTCAGCTCCAGAGACGGTGGCACAGAGATGGAAATGATTTCAGGACGTCCATGGTAGCAGTTGGACTGGCCAGGGAGGACTGTAGTTGTTTGGTGTTACCGTCTCGTTGATGTGTCTGCTTGATTGTTGAAAATAAGTTCTCCTCCACCTCCTCTTCCTCTTCCTCCACCTCCTCTTCCTCTTCCTCTTCCTCCTCCTCCTCCTCCTCCTCTTCCTCCTCCTCCTCCTCCACCGACGACAGAGTCACCTGACTGGGCTGTGCTCCTCTGCTCCTTCAGGTGGGGTGTGATGTAGTCCAGGCCTATGGGGATATAAAACCAAATGAAGACACAGAATTAGCTTACAAGAGAAGGGGATGGACGGAGAAAGGAGGGAGTGAGAGCAAGGGAGGGTGAGGAAACGAGGGAGTATGGATGGAGGTGTGGTGGAGGAGGGAGGGAAGGGTTGTGGGGTTCTAAGTGCTATTTAACAGGTGATCCACTTTGTTTGAATGTACATATAGATGTGAGGGGAGGGGGTTTCAGGCTGTTAAGCATATTAAACATGATTAAATATATAACAATACAATAAAGGAAAGTGATGCAGCACATACCACATTTAAGGACGCCTTCATCAGTGGTCCAGCGTGTCCGGAACTTGGGGACAAGAATGGCAGCAGCAGTCCGCTCTGGATCAGCGAGCATCTCTCCAGAGCGACGTTCCAGCCCTCTTGAAGAGCATCCAGCAATGGCCCACAGTACTTGGAGGTGGTGTGAAGGTTCTGGAGCTTGGACATTGGAAGGTTCTGGAGGTTCTGTGGAGCTTGGACATTGGAAGGTTTTGGAGGTTCTGGAGGTTCTGGAGGTTCTGGAGCTTGGACATTGGAAGGTTCTGGAGGTTCTGGAGCTTGGACATTGGAAGGTTTTGGAGGTTCTGGAGCTTGGACATTGGGAGGTTCTGGAGGTTCTGTGGAGCTTGGACATTGTAAGGTTTTGGAGGTTCTGGAGCTTGGACATTGGGAGGTTCTGGAGGTTCTGTGGAGCTTGGACATTGTAAGGTTTTGGAGGTTCTGGAGCTTGGACATTGGGAGGTTCTGGAGGTTCTGTGGAGCTTGGACATTGGAAGGTTCTGGAGGTTCTGTGGAGCTTGGACATTGGGAGGTTCTGGAGGTTCTGGAGCTTGGACATTGGGAGGTTCTGGAGGTTCTGGAGCTTGGACATGAGCAGTGTGGTGGTGGGTACAAGCCACCCCATCTGCACGTTTGCCTCGCCCTGAAGAACATGAGCTGCCTTTGCCACTGGGCTCATGCTCTTTACATATTCTGTGAGAAAAAGAACCTCGGCAGGACTGAACCTGAGAAACACACACAGACACACAAAACCATCAGTGTCTCCGCAGTCCAACATCCCATGATGGAATAATAAGGCCCACAACACCTCAAACTGTCCTTTAGTGTTGGTAGAAGAACAGCAGGAACGTATCACCTGAAAAGATGCTGACTGAAGAAGCTCTTGTTGATTGTCTCCAACATGTTTCCTTACACCAGCCGACCCTATAGTGAGGTGGGAATGCAAAGTAAACTGCATGGGAACCTTCAGTACTGCATGGGAACCTTCAGTACTGCATGGTTACCTTCAGTACTGCATGGGAACCTTCAGTACTGCATGGGAACCTTCAGTACTGCATGGTTACCTTCAGTACTGCATGGTTACCTTCAGTACTGCATGGGAACCTTCAGTACTGCATGGTTACCTTCAGTACTGCATGGGAACCTTCAGTACTGCATGGTTACCTTCAGTACTGCATGGGAACCTTCAGTACTGCATGGTTACCTTCAGTACTGCATGGGAACCTTCAGTACTGCATGGGAACCTTCAGTACTGCATGGTTACCTTCAGTACTCCATGGGAACCTTCAGTACTGCATGGTTACCTTCAGTACTGCATGGTTACCTTCAGTACTGCATGGGAACCTTCAGTACTGCATGGGAACCTTCAGTACTGCAGACCGCTGCAACGGCTGCTTCTCCTCATTCCTTCATGATCCTACAATCCTCTCAACAGCAGAGGAGAGAGAATTCCACCTTGTAACAATAAAAAATAATACGTTATGTTTGTATTGTGCTTTACAGCTGAAACAGATTCAAAGGCTGGAACACATCTTAAAATGCAAAGTGTAACGCCCACAAGTTCCACTTTAACAGTACTGCTGTTTGCAGTCCTGTTTACCTTTTCTGAATTTTATCAGTAGAACCACTGACCTACAGTCACTTCCCCAGACAATGTTTGTATCCCTAAGAACAAGAACATGAACAGCAATAATGTGTGTAAAATGTTTGGTACTCAAATGACTAACACACTTGGATGTGGTGCTCGTGTTAATATTTTCAGCGTTCATGCTGAGCAGCAGCTGATGTGCAGCTCATGATGAGCAGCAGCTGATGTGCAGCTCATGATGAGCAGCAGCTGATGTGCAGCTCATGCTGAGCAGCAGCTGATGTGACGCCCTGGTCAGGACGTTACAGCTGACGAGTAGAAAAAAGCCTCATTTCGTCCGTTTCTGCTCAAAGCCAAACGGACTGTGACAGGCAGCTAACGTTAATGCTAGGCAGCTTTCAGCATCGTCTAATCAGAGGAGCTAACCGAGCCGCCTGCTCGTGCACGCGCACCAACATTAGCTTAGCTAGCTAGCTAACACGTAGCTCGCGCTATTGACTTACCTGTATGTGTTCACTGAGGTTTGACGGGCTGTTCTCGAACGCCAATACTTCCTGGACTTTTGGTTTGCACAAGATGCAACGCATTCGCCAGGAGTTGTTTTTAGCATCAACAAACTCAAAAAGTTCTTTTAAATAAAGAATAAAGATAATGTAAATAAAGAAATGAGTGTGGATCCTCACTGTGGTTCTTATCCTGCAGCTGCTCTAAGGTTAGCGGTGGAACAGGAGTGGGCGGAATGGCAGACCTGCTCTGATGCACGCCACGCACGCCACACACGCACGCCACACACGCACGCCACGCACGCCACACACGCACGCCACACACGCACGCCACGCACGCACGCCACGCACGCATGCACGCCACGCACGCACGCACGCACGCACGCACGCACGCACGCACGCACGCACGCACGCACGCACGCCACGCCACGCACGCACGCACGCCACGCACGCACGCACGCACGCACGCACGCCACGCCACGCACGCCACGCACGCACGCACGCCACGCACGCACGCACAGCCGTGTCTCCTCCTCCACCGATGCACATTGGTGTTGCTTAGGCTATATATATAAAGTAACGAGCCTTTTTGGGAAATGTAAGGAGTAGAAAGTACCGATATTTATGTTGAAAGTTTAACGGAGTAAAATTAAAAAGTCGTCAGAGAAATAAATACTTCTAATAGTACAAAGTACCTGAAAAATCTTTTTGAGTACAGTAACGGAGTCTTTGTACTTCGTTACTTGCCATCTCTGCGACCGAGCCACAGGAAGAACATCCAAGCTTGAGAAGTGTCTGTCACCAGTCGGTCCACTCACAACTCGGACCCGACAGATTTAATCGACCAATGTTACCACTTATTTCTGACAAATATTAAATTCAGGCATATTGTCCTTTTCTGATGTCCTTGATGTCTGACGTCCCCGTGTTCAGTTCTGATGTGGTGGATCCAGTAGAGGGCGCTCTGACTTCTTTCTCCTCCCTGCTGTCGCCTCACAGCAGAGTGAAGTGGTGACGAAGTTGGAGAAGACGAGCCAGAGGACTCGAGTCCATCTTGTTTTTATGTCCAACGTGCTTCTCAATTGTTCATCAAAAAAGCTCCGCCCGCTCAGAGCCGTTTTGTTAGTTTGATCAATTTGTTTAAATGTAGATTTGTTATTTACCATGTTGTGAAATGTCAAAAAAAAGACATTTAAGAAATGAATTGCAGGACACGTCATGACCAGCGAGTGTCTGAAGGAGACATTCACACACGCAGCACTGAAAGGATTTACATTAAAGAGTCAGAAGCAAAGGCTGACGTTTCATCCTTTCATAAAGATGAAAATACTTCAATCCAGTATGTTACAGTGGAGGAGTGGTTAGTGTGTTACTGCAAAGACCCCTGGTTTGATTCCAGGATAGAGATGTTTGCATGTTCTACCTGACTTTTCCAGACTTTATGTTACTGAGCAGAAGGCGAACCTTCACTGATTATAGTCATGGATTCATCCACAACCTGCAATTTGAGTTTCTGTAAAATGTAAATCAAAGACGGAAGCGACCGTTTTCAACACCCTGCTTGTGAGCGTGTCTGCAAAGTAAGTCAAACCTTCATGTCTGCACAACCGACATGAAAGCCAAGACCCCCGACCACCAGTGAGCGTGAGAGAGTGGGACGTTGGAGAGTAATGGTGCCGACGCCGGCCCGTGCAGACTCTCGTCCACATCATCAAATGAAGTAAAACTGGAAATGTGCAGAGGACACGGTCCCTGAACGCACCGCCATCAATTATTCCTTCATGTCTCCACTGGCGCTGCTGCAGGCTCATTAGTTTTCTCTCTTCTTTTCTCCAAAGAGTCACAACAAACCCTGCGGCTGCTGTTTGCTCTGGTTCTGCTCCGTCCTTCCCTTTGGCGCCATCGCAGAGATAAATCTTCAATAAAGTGACGCTTATTTTGATTCTTTTACATAAAAATAACAGACAATGAGCATTTCATCATCTTAAAACCTTTTCACAACAAAAACAAGTAGATTCAGCCTTGAAGTATGAGCATGAAGCACAGAAAGCCTGTAATTTGACACCAGCATCATTGATTTATAAGCTACTGGTTGACAATCCATCAGCGGGTTTGAAAAATTAATTAATGCCATTTTACTTTGAAGTTGCGAGCAGGTTTGGTTCCATCAGAGTCCATCCAAAGGCTGCTTTATACCTTGATGTGACATCATGTGGGGCGCTGCGCCCCTCCCTGCAGCCATGTTCAAGTGGAACATCACTGCTCCAGGCGCCTCCAAATTCTTCTGACTCCACGGATGGAGATGTGTGGAATAAAAGGCGGAGCAGAAGAGGAGGACTGAAGACTTGGTTTTAAAAAAACAATAGAAAGCATAAAGCTTCACAGCCACACTAAAAACACAGGATTGGACTTATGTGTCGATTTGTTTAAATTCCAGATTTTAACTGGGGGAAAATTGAACTTGAGGCGATTTTCATGGAACAGATCAAACTGAGTGACGGATTATCAAGACATTTGTCTGACTGCATGATCCACATGGAGCTCCTGCAGTCTGCTGGGAGGGACTCCGGCTGGCGTGTTGGTCGCTCTGGTTTCATCCTCATAACAGTTGATTTATTTTTTTCAAGAATTCATTGAAATGTTTTTGTGATCGGCTGTCTCCCAGCGGATGATCAACCTTTAAAGCACCGAGCATCACGGGAGCAGCGCCGGTGATTTGACTGTTTGACCAAAACTAAGGCAGCAGCGTCTTCATGAGGCTGTTCAGCCAGATGTACTGCACTGGAGCTGATGTCTCATTTAGAAACCAAACAAATATACTCAACTTATTTTAGTTTCTTTTCTTTGTCACCCTTCACCTGTTCAATAGTTACCTGCATTTAAAACAGTTTTGAATGACCCATTCCATAAAGTCCAGTGTTTTCTCCAGCAGAGCTTGTCTCAGCACGTTGTCCTGCAGTTCACGTCTCTGTGGCGTCACAAACAATCATTTCAAGTCATTTCCAGCTGAAGTTGCAGCGCGAGTGACGGCCAATGTCCAACAAATTGTTGTGTCCTGCTCCACTTAACTCTCCACTGGCAGGATGACCATCATTTAGTGGTGCAGTTGACGTGTGTTTGCGATGCACTGCCCCCTGCAGTTTGGGAGTGGGAGCTGCGTGGAAACAAGACAAGAACGTTCTCTCATGCTGTTTTTGCATGTCTACTTTCCGTCACGCATAAAACAGCCTTAATTGTTTCTGTGTCCCTTTGAAATTCAGAAACAACATTTCCCAGCATGCCTCACTGTGCTCCGTCTGGTCCTGTATTGTCGACTCTGCTATGAGGTTTCAAGATCTATTTTTTATCTGGAAGCAACTTCGTGGCTGCCTGGAGTCTGGAGAGCTGCCAGGGCCTCATGTGACCTTCATTACTTTATTTTTTATTCTCTTATTTCCCCTCCTCCTCCTCCTCCTCTCTCCTTCCTCTTCTTCCTCCTCCTCCTCTCTTTCTGTCCATCCTCTCTTTGTCTGATTTTCTTCTTTTCATCTCTGATCATTTCCTGTCCAAACTGCTCTAAAATCACTGCTCAGACTATTTTGAACTCATAAACCACAACAACCTTTAATGAAGTTAAACTCTTATACTTTACTTTCACTCTACTAGCACTACTACTATTGCTGCCACTACTACTACTACTACTACTTTAATGAAGTACCTCTACTGTCACTCTACTAAACGTTCTTAAACTACCGTATTTTCCAGACTACACCTGAGTAAAAGTCACATCAGTCAAAAGATGCATTATGAGGAAGAAAACATATATTTATATTGGATAAAGGTATATTTTGATCTATGTATAATTTCTCAATAAAGTCCCATACAACTAAAAAAAGTTGTGACGAGCACAGGAACTCAGGTCCGACCGTTTGCTCTCGACTGTAGACATCAAATCAGTAAGATTGTTTTTCACAGCCTGCTTCAGTTTAACAGCTTATTTCTGCTTTTAACAAAACTGTCTTTAGTTTTTTTTTTTTTTTTACTTTTTCCTCGTTTAAACCTCATCTTTTGTTCCTCTGCTCTGTTTTTCTGGACCAGTTGTCCTGTGGTCACTTTCACTCCTAAAAGAAATAAGCTGCGAAAGAGTTGGGAAACAAGCTGCTGAACAAAAAAACAACAACTCATGTCCACAGAGTAACTAATAAAGTTAAACCAAACCAGCGTTGGTCAACTCAGCCAATAAGCGACTAAATTCTACCACTAATTTAGTGAAACTAAAAAATCTAGAAATCAAATGAAAGAAAACCTGGATTGATTTGTAATTCAGACACTTGGTGGCAGTGTTGTCATCAAAACAGGAAGTCAAGGGAAGCTATGCTAGCAGTATTAGCCCGGTTAGCAACACAAGAACTGGATATATCCAACAAAATTTAGTTTTCTCAGAAACCAACACTAAATATCTTACATTAGTGCTAAACGAGGCTAATCTCATTTGGTTTTCTAGTTTGTGATGAAGAATCACCAGAATATCTTCAGAATCTGTTTCTGCTGCAAACGGCGGCTGAAGAAACGGCGGCTGAAGAAACGGCGGCTGAAGAAACGGCGGCTGAAGAAACGGCGCCTAACCTGAGGGAACCTGAGCAGCTGAACATCTGCAGCTCGAACAAAAGATTGAAAACCTCCAGAGGGTTTCCCAATGCAACGTCTGGTGACCAGCGACCGTGAGCGAACTCGCAACCTGTCAGTCTCTCTCTCTCTCTCTCTCTCTCTCTCTCTCTGTCTCTGTCTCTGTCTCTGTCTCTGTCTCTCTCTCTCTCTCTCTCTCTCTCTCTCTCTCTCTCTCTCTCTCTCTCTCTCTCTCTCTCTCTCCCCCTCCCTCCCTCCCTCCCTCTCTCTGTCTCTGTCTCTGTCTCTCTCTCTCCTCTCTCTCTCTCTCTCTCTCTCTCTCTCTCTCTCTCTCTCTCTCTCTCTCTCTCTCTCTCCCCCTCCCTCCCTCCTCTCTCTCTGTCTCTCTCTGTCTCTCTCTGTCTCTCTCTCTCTCTCTCTCTCTCTCTCTCTCTCTCTCTCTCTCTCTCCCCCCTCCCTCTCTCCCTCTCTCCCTCCCTCCCTCCCCAGTCAGTATTTACCGTACCCGTCCTCCTATGAAACCAGGCTAGCTAAACAGACTTGTCTCTTCGTCCCTATGTTGACGTCGGACGTCTCAGAGTGACATTCAGTGGGAGAGCGTGAGGAAACTGGTTAAATATGGAGGAGTTGTTCTTATTCCAGGAAGCTGTAAAAGTGCTCAGTCGACCCTGAAGAACGAAGCTAAAAAGGAGCTGAGGACAGAAGCTCTGGAGTGGGATGCACTCAAACACCAATAAAAGATGTAAACGTGCCCGATGAATCTGGAATTTAGAGAAACTGTCGATATGTACACCCGACGGGAGTGCCTTGTGTCACAACGTCTTAATGCTACGACTTTATAGACAAACATACTTTAGCATGGCTCAGTTGGCAGAGCCGTCGTCTCCCAATTGGAAGGTTGCAGATTCGATTCCCATCTCTGCCTATCTGCATCTCCTGAGGCAAGACACTGAACCTCAAACTGCCCCCGTTGGAGTGACAGTGCCTTGCATAGCTGCAGCGTCCAGTGGTGTGTGAATGGGTGAATGTGATGAACAATGTAAAGCTCTTTGGGGCCGCTCACAGGCGCTATAAGGCCCCGTTTACACAACAACGTTTCACGAGACAACACCTAATCCGCTAAAACAAAGGAGAGTGTTTCCACTGCAGCACCGGACACAGACACAACGATGTAGTGAGTCTGCCGGGCCACTGAGGGCGCTGTTGCTTGATTTTGTAATGAAACTACACAGACGTGTGCAGAGAACAAAACACTATAAACATGAAGAAAATGTAGAGAACCTGACATCCTAGTGGACTGATGAGGAACCGGATGATATCAGGGAGAGTCTCAACTATTAAACTACTGATCTGGAGGATAAAACTAGAATATGGACCGCGGGTCGTACCACTACGGGTCGTACCACTACGGGTCGTACCACTACGGGTCGTACCACCACGGGTCGTACCACTACGGGTCGTACCACTACGGGTCGTACCACTACGGGTCGTACCACTACGGGTCGTACCACTACGCGGCCGCCATGTTTGTTTACAGCTGGATGAGCAGAAGGAAGGGGGGGGGGGGGGGGGCAGTAACAGGCTCTGTAGCCTCCATCAGTCTCTGCAGGAGGGAATAGAGACCATGAAAGAATCTTTCCACCTTGGGAGCCGGATTATAAACTTCATGGACACAGTGGATCAGAACACTGGTGTCGTGTAAACGGACCCCCCAAATTGAAGAAAGTTTTGCGGATACACTCTAATTCGTTGTGGTGTAAACCATTTATACACACTCAGCATGTGTGTGTGTCACAGCGTCCTGGGAGGCGACGGCGGGAGGCGACGGCGTCCCGTCAGACCCTGAACAGAGTCACCAGTAGGAGGCGATGGCGTCAATAAATCCACCCGAATGAAGAAGTAATGTCAGAAATAAACTTCAAATTTTTGAAGGTTTTTGAAGGTTTCAAAAAAGTTACCAAACTGAGCCGACTCTTTGTTATCAAGAATGAAAGTCTCACCTCAGTGTGTGAGTGTGCTGATCCAGAAGTTCTGACAGGGCGGGATCGGTCTGTAGAGAGGGGAGGGGGAGAGAGGGAGAGAGAGAGAGAGAGCGAGGGAGGGGGAGAGAGAGAGAGAGAGAGAGAGCGAGGGAGGGGGAGAGAGAGAGAGAGAGAGAGAGAAGAGAGAGAGAGAGAGAGAGAGAGAGCGAGGGAGGGGGAGAGAGAGAGAGAGAGATGGTGTGAATAACAACTTGGATGATCACCTCGCCCTCCTCTCTGAGGGATCAGAAGGTCAAAGCTTCACCGTCAGACCGGATCAGAGCCAAAACCCGCACAAAGAAGGTTCTGGTTCTGGAGCCTTGGAGTCCGAGCTGGTGAACCTTCCAGGTGGTTTCATGCAGCGTCGCAGGAAATTATTATTACAATTGAGGAAAAGCGATTGATCAGTTCTGTTAACGCTGTGCGACACACAAAGTAGAAAAGATTCCTCAGCAACATCCCCCTGCAGCGACTGGACTGCAATATATTCCCTGTGTGTGTGTGTGTGTGTGTGTGTGTGTGTGTGTGTGTGTGTGTGTGTGTGTGTGTGTGTGTGTGTGTGTATGTGTGTGTGCGTGCGTGCGTGTGTGTGTGTGTGTGTGTGTGTGTGTGTGTGCGTGCGTGCGTGCGTGCGTGCGTGCGTGCGTGCGTGCCGTGCGTGCGTGCGTGCGTGTGTGTGTGTGTTTAAACTGCTCCAGCAGTCATTGTGAAGGAAAATCAGATAGAAATCCTGATATGAGCTCCAGAGCTTCAGAAACATGAAAAGACTGAAAACATCTGAACATCAGCAAATGTTCTTTAATTCATCAAATTCATCGACAGGATCAATTCCAGCCTGAAGCGCCGCTCAACCGCAGCTTGCAGCACATCCGTATGACCTCCAGACCTCAAGGCCACATTGACACGGACCCACATATCCACCTGGTTCAGAACTGCTATGAGCAGCCAAACCTGTAGGGGGCAGTGTAACGAGAAGCATGAAGCCATCATAGCCAATCAGAGTCCTGGTAAAAACACGTCATGAGTTGTGACGAAAATCTCCGCCTCCCCCATTTAGATGTAAACTGAGACACAGATGTTTTCTAACTCTCCACTGTGGGCGGAGTCTTCAGGAATCCTCCTTTGTGGAGACTCGTAGCTGTTAAATACCACTGTGTGTCAGTACCCGGGTACGTGGAAACAAGACGAGGGTCTCAGGAACAGCTGAGTTGTGCAGAAACACACCTGCGTGGCGGCGTTAACGTTCCCTTCCAGGGCGGCAGTTTGAGGAATTAGCGGCTCAGCGGAGTGGAGCCTCTGGAGCATATGGAGCTCTGAATGAAAGGTGGCCGAGTCAGCAGCTTTTACTTAACGGCGACTCTTGAAAACGCTGTGAAGCAGAGACTCACGTTATGGCGAGGCTTTACGACCCGCTGGATCTGTGTATGTGACGACGCCCAGGCAGCGCCTGACTCTGCTGCAGCTTCATGAAAGAAACCCGATTAGCACGCGGCGTCGCTGCCATTAATCATGTTGCTTCAACACAAACTGCTTCATAATCAACAGACAGAGCGTCAGCAGCTTGCTCTGGGAAGCTCATCAGCTCATCATGTAAGAACAGAGAAGCTCTGCTGACCAGAGAACACCTCACACAGAACCCCCCTCCAGCCATGATGAAGCCCAGGGAAGGCCGCCGTTCGGCTGCTCCAGGATAATTACCTCTCACAGCCAATCAGGGAACAAAACGCCGATTTAACCTTTATGTCAGAAACACTCGGTGACGTGAGCGACTCGTATGGTGAAGCTCTGGCGTACAAAGAGGAAACAGCAGCAGGGGAGAGAAGGTTCATCCACAATGTTGTGAAGAATCGTCTCGTCTGGAGCTCCGAGCAGGACCATGTTGGAAAACGTTCAGTCAGAAATACACAATCCAGGCTTCTGGCCTGCAGAAATGTTTCAGCAAAAAACAGCAAATTTAGACAGAAGTGAGAATTTTAATGCAATTAAATGACATCTGATGAATCCAAGCAGCAAAGGCCTGTTTCCACGGCAACAACCAGTGAAAAGGGCGAATGCAAAACTTTCGTAGGTTTGTTTTCATGATAACGGAGTCACTGAAAACACAACGTCTTGGAAATGGAACTTTTTATAAACCCTCTGATTCCGTCTCCACTCTGCTAATGTTCATATCAGGTCGTAGTCACTAGGAGTTCTGCACATGCTCAGTAGAGACAATCAGAACAAAGGTTCCTCCGTGGTGTCATAACTCCCAGGCCATATTCTTCTGGACTTGGTAGTTTTATTTTGACAGTCACCGTAATAACAATCAAACTTGGTCGCCTATCTACTAGGATAGATAGATAGATAGATAGACAGATAGATAGATAGATAGATAGATAGATAGATAGATAGATAGATAGATAGATAGATAGATAGATAGATAGATAGATAGATAGATAGATAGATAGATAGATAGATAGACAGATAGATAGATAGATAGATAGATAGATAGATAGGTAGATAGACAGATAGATGATAGATAGATAGATAGATAGATAGATAGATAGATAGATAGATAGATAGATAGATAGATAGATAGATAGATAGATAGATAGACAGACCGACCGACCGACCGACCGACCGACCGACCGACAGATAGACAGAGAGATAGACAGAGAGATAGATAGATAGATAGACAGAGAGATAGATAGATAGATAGATAGATAGATAGATAGATAGATAGATAGATAGATAGATAGATAGATAGATAGATAGATAGATAGATAGATAGATAGATAGATAGATAGGTAGGTAGATAGACAGATAGATAGATAGATAGATAGATAGATAGATAGATAGATAGATAGATAGATAGACAGACCGACCGACCGACCGACCGACCGACCGACCGACAGATAGACAGAGAGATAGACAGAGAGATAGATAGATAGATAGACAGAGAGATAGATAGATAGATAGATAGGACTTCATTAATCCCGAGGGGAAATTCCACTGTTCCGCAGCTCTTCAAAAGAAAACATTAAAATATCAACCGCACTTACATTCATACACCACTATTTCACTATTTCACTATTTCACTATTTCACTATTTCACTATTTCACTATTTCGAAGACATGAATCAAATAAGTTAAATAAGAAAGTGCAAAATATTGGCTCAGGTTAAAAGAATGTCCATGTTCTCCCATTGTTCATGTTTAGAACCGATTGTTAATGATGTGTTTTCACTTGAAACGTTGTCGTGGTAACCGGGGCCTTAATCTTCTGCTTTACAACAGAGACTATTTCAAGTTTTGTTCATTGACGCTCGTGAAATGTCAAACCTAAAAATACTTTAATGTTATTAAAGTTCATTGTCAAACATTAAAAATCAACTTTCACTTGTATAAACATCCAATCATCAAAGACGTTAATCAAACATTCAAACTCTAAACTGAGACGGAGTGAAATTAAAATTCATCCCTTTTCCCTCCGGCTTGCCTCCATCTAGAAACGGATCAGTGAAGCTCTTCAAAGAAAAGCAGGTGAGTTCAGTGGACTTTTGTTGTTTCTTTGTTCAGGAAAACTGAACATCGGAAGACAAATCTGCAAAACTCCTCTTGGCACGCTGCCACACAATCTGCTGCATGTCTGCCACCGGGCCTCCGCACGGTCACCAGAGCTTCAACTGCATGTTCACACATCCAGTTCAAACTCCAGCGTTCAGAACCGGGCCGACAAAGCCGACCGGTCGTCACGTGACCTCGGGAAGCTTCAGTGAAACCGTGCCGCCATTTTGTCTCGGTGAGACCCCCCTAGTGCATGCCCCTGCGACGGGTGTCTTGTGTATCTGGTCCCTAAGCAGCCGCCACGCTCCCAGAGAGAGCGAGGGTTCTCTGCTTCCTGTCGGTTTTAGGAGTGACGGTGAAGCCGTTAAACTTGAGCCAAGTAGAAGAGCACGGCGACCTCAACCGGACAGATCGGCTGAATCTTCCTCCTCAAAACGTTTGTGGTTCCCGTCAGAATTAGCGTCAGAACGTCTCCGTCTCCCAGAGAATCAACTTAAAAACGGAGGTTGTGGCGACCGCGGTTCCATTCCGAGGAAACTAAAGTCCAAAAGTTCCGCAAGAAAATACCACGAAAAACAAAGTCTGTGAGGTCAAAGTGACTCAACAGTTTATGTGAGTGCAGCGGGACATCGGGAGGACGAGGGACACCATGACACAGGAGTCTTCTTAAAGTCCTGCATGTCGGCACCGCGCTGATCAATACTTCATCAATCAATAACAATAAGAATGAAGGGTGTTTTTAATCTACAGTCAACATTTACTACCAGGTACTAACGTATACCAGTGATTACTACCGTGTACTACCATTTATTACTGATCACTACCATGTACTACCATCTACTCCTGATTAAATCAAATCAAATCAAACTTTATTTATACAATCAGTGTGTACAATTCACACACACACACACACACACACACACACACACACACACACACACACACACACACACACACACACACACACACACACACACACACACACACACACACACACACACACACACACACACACACACACACGGGTGATATTCTCATTTCCCTCCAAAGGTCAAAAGAAAACAGGATTCTATTTTGTGTAAAGAAACTATTTTGTCTATTTTCTGCCGCCGCCGTTTCAAAATTAAATGTCTCTGATGAACCGGGAGAGAAAACACCATCACAAGGGGCCGACCACATCGAGAAGAGCCTCAGCCTGCAGCAACGGGGGCCCCGCCACAGGGACCCCCCCACCCAGCTCACACAGCAGGGGCCTCCACCACAGGGACCCCCCCACCCAGCTCACACAGCAGGGGCCTCCACCACAGGTAACCCCCCTCACCCAGTCCACACCAGCCCCCCCCCCCCCCCCCCCCCCCCCCCCCCAGCCCACACAACAGGGGGCCCCGCCACAGGGAACCCCCCTCACCCAGTCCACACCAGCCCCCCCCCCCAGCCCACACAACAGGGGGCCCCGCCACAGGGACCCCCCCACCCAGCCAGTCAGGAGCTCCCACCTTTGAGGCCAGAACGGTCCCCAGGACGACGTCCGCTACAGGCAGAGCTCCTGATGCGGAGAGCCCCCATTACTACCATTTACTACTGAGTGCAACAATTTACTACCATTTATTACTGAGTACTACTATTTACTAGCATTAACTACCATTTACTACTGGGTACTACCATTTACTATTGAGTACAACAATTTACTACCATTTATTACTGAGTACTACTATTTACTAGCATTAACTACCATTTACTACTGGGTACTACCATTTACTATTGAGTACTTTAATTTACTACAATTTACTACCATTTACTACTGAGTACTACTATTTACTACAGTTTACTACTGTTTATTACTTACTACTGTTTGCCAACATCAGTTTACCACTCAACGTTTCCCGGTCTATTCAAACAGCTTCTGTTTACTCTCCGAGGTTCACTGAAGGAGAGCCACAGGGTTCGGTCGGAGGACGCATTTTATTTATTATATATATGAATGACTAATATGATATTCTGCCAAACATGTCGTAGCACCGCTTGCTGACAATACTGTTATAGGGAAGTTAACAAACATATCGAAGTTAGCTTTGCGAGCACGACATACAGATGACAGCCAACAGCCCAGAGAAAGTAGTGCTAGCTAACATTACTAACGATAACATAACTAATGATAACATAACCGATAAGACGATAATATAACAAACGATAATATCAACCACACATCAGAGTGGCTACAGAGAGTGTTAACGATGCTAACTGCTAGCTTGGTGACCAGGACAACAAAGCTTTTTAAGCATGTTAATGCTAATCACAGCTACAGGCCAATGCTCATGTGACACAGAGTGGGACATTGAAGTGGAAAAAGGCGCTAATGATGCTAACGGTTAGCCTGGTTAGCATCACATGCTAACAACATGGATGCTATCGGAATGTCAACATGATGTTTAGCCGCTAGCATCCCGTCCTCGTTCTCTCTTTTCTCACGTTTCTTATTGATCTGAACGTCTCCACAGGTCCCGTCTTCCATTCACACGTTCATCTGTTCAGCCGTTGCTAGTGCTAATGCTAGTGCTAATGCTAGTGTTAATGCTAGCAGCTCATCCTGAACACGCACTCACGCACCCACGCACACACCCACGCACACACCCACGCGCACACGCGCGCACACACGCGCACACACACACACACACACACACACACACACACACACACACACACACACACACACACACACACACACACACACACACACACACACACACACACACACACACACACGCACACTCGTGCACGCACGCACCCACGTATAAGAAAACCGCTACATTTTATTTATTTATTTTCCCCTTGTCCTGTTCGGCAGCTTGGACAAACAGAACAGTTTTTGCTCTAGAACAGGAAGAGACCTGGAGTCTCCTCCTGCTGCTTTATTAGAAGTTGGTATGGCTGCTGGACACGACCGGGGGGGAACACTCAGAGAGAGAGAGAAGAGAGAAGATTGAGGGGGGCGTACAACATACAATACCCTTGTTACTGCTACATATATTATTTACAGTTTTCACACTGATCAAAATACTTTCCAATGTTATTAGATCAAAGTGTTATTACTTTAATCCAATAACGTTAGAATACGGCTACATATTGAACGTCAAACTTGGGAGTTGTGAAATATGAACACATGTTTGTGAATGAATCAGTAACATGGTGTAGTGGTACAACTGTGCTACGCAGTTTAAAAAAGACCTAGAAACTGGGCATTACTATCATGTAGTCTGGCTTGGCTAAAAAGCTAACAGCAGTATGCTAGCTTGTCAGTTCACAATATTTCAACTCAGGATGGTGTCGTAGCAACATGCTAACGTTTACTTCATTGACATCAATACAACAAAAATTGAGAAATAACCACCAAATTCGATTGCTACACAACCTGTTAGCATCCACACCAAAAACTTATTGTACACAACAAAACGTGTGAACGCCTGGCCAGGGCGAGAGCTTCAAGAGATTCAGCTTTCTGAAAATGAGGAGGAAAATGAAACTTTTCTTAAATGGCTGCATACTACGACCGAAGTATGGAAATAACCCCCCCCCCCCCCCCCCACACACACACACACACACACACCCACACCCACACCCACACCCACACACACACACAAAATAGAATCCAGTTTTCTTTTGACCTTTAGCTGGAAATGAGAATATCACCGTTATGCGTGGTTGCGTAAGTGTGTGTGTGTGTGTGTGTGTGTGTGTGTGTGTGTGTGTGTGTGTGTGTGTGTGTGTGTGTGTGTGTGTGTGTGTGTGTGTGTGTGTGGTAGAGAGAGAGACTGTTTACTTCACTCCTATATAAACAACGTCAATGTCTTGTTTTTTTTATCTTCAGTTTAGACAAGTACATCAGTGAAAACCAACACGATGATTTCACTGTCGCTGTCTTCAATCCAAACGCAGACATGTTGACTTGGATATTGGAAATTGGTCAATACCCACCCAGACGATGTAAACTTCTTTGTTCTCACCTCAAACTCAGAAGCCCAAACATTTCTGTGATGACCTTCATGGACTTTGTCAAGGTTGTTGCTTCGTCTGAACTCAGACGTGGACATGAGTCCTTCAGAGGACCTCAGTAAACACACATCACATGAACAGGACGGGATCGGCTTAACAAAGGTGAGCCTGGCATCCCAGACTGAGGGCGTAAAAACACAGATACAACACTAACCGATAAAGGAGGAAAGTAAGTCACATCAATCGTAATAAACACACACCGACTGTAATATTCACATCAAATCTTTGTAGATTCAAAATGTTTGTTACTCAGATCGAGAAACACAAATGTTATGACAAGCCCAGTGAAGTTAGGAAGAAGCTTAAACACCACTAAAGCTCAGAGACCAGACCAGACCAGACCGGGCCAGACCAGGCCAGGCCAGGCCAGGCCAGGCCAGGCCAGGCCAGGCCAGACCAGACCAGACCAGACCAGACCAGACCAGACCAGACCAGGCCAGGCCAGGCCAGACCAGGCCAGGCCAGGCCAGGCCAGGCCAGACCAGACCAGACCAGACCAGACCAGACCAGACCAGACCAGACCAGACGAGTCGGAACACGACAGGCACAAGACGAGATCAGAAGAGACGGGGCCATGGGGTGAGACGAGACGGACCAAGATGAGTCAGGACAGGACGAGACGGGACAAGATGAGACGGGACAGGAGGAGACAGGACGGGACGGGATGAGATGGGACGGGATGGGATGGGATGGGAGGAGACAGGATGGGACTAGACAGGACAGGACAGGAGGAGACAGGACAGGACGAGAGGAAATGGGAGGAGACAAGGAGATGAAGATCATCTGCAGGTAAAAAATGTAAAGAATGAGCAATGTGAACATGAGCAAAGCAGAAAGAGGAACCTCTCAGTTGACAAGCTGAACCTCCTCCAGAGCGTCCAATGTCACCATAAAGAGCTAAGCTAAGCTAAGCTAAGCTAAGCTAAGCTAACCCTCCAATAATATTTAAGTAGAGTTCCATTGAAGTGATGACTATCGGTGTGAGTTCAGGTTTTAAGACGCATTGTTGAAGCACGAAGAACAACGATGGTGGAATGTGGAAATCACCAACGTTCAAGTCCAAACAGGAGCGATTCTTCAATGTCAGTATTGATCCTGTTCATGTTTGATTTGTTTTATGTTGTTTGTAATTGTTTTGTTTGTATTCGGGGGGGGGGGGGGGGGGGGGGGCTGCAGTGTGGTCCTATTTGTTTACATTTCCCCACAGAGAGTAACGGATGCTTGTGGCTCAACCTATTGTGGAGGACAACCGGGAAAAAGTGATTAAATAAAAGGGTCTTCAGCTCAAACATAAACGTGCTGCTCCCCACAACCTGCAGCCGCTGCACTTTAAAATAACATTTGTAAACAAATCAGTCAGAAAAAAATCCAGCGACTGCAGAACAGAAGGAGAAGAAAGTTCCGATTCAAGAAGCTAGAAATCCTCAGTAAACATGTAAACACATCGCGAGTGAAGAAACACTGAACTGTAAGAAAGCAGATGAGAGGCTGGCCCTGGCTGCAGGGCATTGTGGGTAAAAAGCATCAATAATCTCTTTCTTTCTCCTCCTCTGCTCCATCCTTCATCCCGGGGATGTTTTTCACTCTCGTAGCTGAGAGACTTTTATCATTCGTCCCCTCGAGGGACTTCTTCCAGTTCAGAATCATTGATACTGATTACCGCGGGCGCGGCGCATCGATTCCTCAGATTTATTGTCACTTGGCGGGCGCAGAGGTCCTGGCCATCCGTCCCATGGGTCCCCGGGTGGACGGCCATTCGTTAAACACTCTGCGGTGCTGACAGGAGGCCAGCCGGCCCACCCAGTTAAGACCAAGTCCTTGAAAATGTGACATGGTAATCCAGACCAGTCGAGACTCTCATTACATTTTTTTATTTCAAACATGCTCAAATTCAAATATGAAAATCAACAGTTCACACCAATCAAGCAAAGATACTCCAATCAAACAGTGAATGAGGAATAGCAGAAAACCCGGTTGAACGTTCGAAAAAGACTGGAAAGAGAGATATTTGTTAATGCTAATGCTAATATTCAGAACAGCAGGAGTCTTCGGACAGGAAGATTTTCAACCTGCCAACAATCCTTTTCTCCAAATCTGAGAGTGTGAATGAGAAGGTCACGCAACACTAGAAGGTCACGCAACAGCTCCAGCCTCCGAGGAATTCAAATGTCATGACGGACACGTTGCTATTATCTGCTGAGGCCACGCACGTACACACAGCCTCTTAAGCTCCATTTATTTCATCTTCATCTCGTTATAATCCAGCCACAATATTTGACCTTTACAGGGATCAGTGGAAATACGAAGCTTCTTTCTCATTACGAGATTCTGAACGTCTGAACATGAGTCACAGCGAGCAGACGGACTCTATTCATAGGAAGCATCGCTAAAACAAGGATTGGGTTAACAAGATGCTCTATAATCTGGATGTTAGTGAAGGAAGATGCTCTATAATCTATAATCTACCAATAAAAACCGTGTTTATTGAATCAGATCATTAAAGGCTCCCGTCCCTCAGACTGTCTGAAGCCTCCAGATTAGAGTTGTGATGATGGATGTCGGGTCAAGGAGGTTAATTTGCAGAATTATCGCCGTGGTTCATTCAATGATGAATTCACTTTAGCTACAAAACAGAAAACTATGAAAAGAAAGTGACTGGTAAACAAGACGTGATCCAGATAATGATCAGTTTGTTCTAAACATCGGGAAGTCAAGAGGAACAAACACACTGAGAGAAACGATGCAGGAGGTTTATCTCATGATGCTCACGGCCACTTTTTAATTCAGAGAATGAGACACTTTGGAGAACCTGGAAAAGACCTGGAAAATGTCTGGTGCTTGCTTTTTGAACAGCAGGTGTGTCCTGCAGAGTGGGCGTGTCCCGCGGAGTGGGCGTGTCCCGCGGAGTGGGCGTGTCCTGTAGAGTGGGCGTATCCCGCGGAATGGGCGTGTCCCGCAGAGGGCAGCTTCAAATGTCGATTGTAAAAAAAAAAAAGTTTTATATGTGAAAGCACAAGTTAGGAGCGACTCAAACTACAACCAGTTGTAACTGTGGAGCTCGTTTCATCCATTAATTTGATTATTGGCTGCTAATGCTAAAGGTAATGCTAGCCTCCTTTGATACTTCACAGTTCCCATGTCTAGGAACCAGGGAACCACAGACCCAGCAATCCAGATAACCAATTAACTAGCAAACCAGGGAACCACAGAACCGATTAAATAGCAAACCAGGGAACCAGGGCTCGGGTCCCTGTTCCTTCAAACTGTGTGGTAAACAAAGCCTGTAAAACTCCACAGTTCTCTAGAGCGTCAGAGGAACCATTAGCTAATCGTGTAGTGGCGCGGTGGTTATGTCTCCAACAGGACGACCCGATGACCCGGTGTGGAGTTCGGTTTGGCTTCTCCTCAGGTACTCGGGTTTCAGTAAAACCCATAAAAACTACTGCGTCTATGGTACATCAGACAGTTGGTAGCCTCGACCCAGTCCCTTCAGTCTGAAGATCTGTGTCCAGGTTGTGGGAGCCGGGAAGTAGTTCACCTCCATGACACTAGGGGGCGGAGAAGGATCAGTTGAACCTGCGTGAACCTTGTTGGTGGTGTTATTTACCTCATAATGAGCGATTTGGAAAAAAAGATTGTCAGTGACGGTAAGTTTTAGCTTTGGCTGACGCTAGCAGACTAAACGAGACGCTACAAGCTAAATTCGTGCACAGTGCCAGATAATCCAGATTATCGGAGGTTTGCAAAGCGTTGGACGGAACCAAAATCAGAATGACTGCATCACCAAAAGTTCTGCCTGTCCTACAAACCCAATGGGAGAACCTGAACTCTGTAGAAAATCAGGGGGAGCCAGAGGAGCTGCTGGTGCACTGGTGCACTGGGGTGATGGGGTGGTGGGGTGATGGGGTGATGGGGTGATGGGGTGATGGGGTGGGCGGAGGTCTAAACTCTGACCATAAATTGTTTCATGTTCTTCAGTTTTTTTGAAAGTTAAGAGAAATTTTATTTCCACAATTTTGAATTAAAAAACTTAAAAAAGGCCCTTGAATTACATTTTCTTCCCACAACTGAACCGAAAACATAGAACAGAACCAGGAAGCGTTTTATTAAATACCCACAGGATTTTTCCAATGTTTTTACTGCAGGATGAATAAGTGAAAGTTTTATGGAATCAAAATACTATCATTATATAACTGAATTGCTTTTCTATGTTTTTTTAATTTGCAATAATTTTGTTTGCCTTTCCCTGATCATCAACTGAGGACATATCGTCTCCTGTCAGTGGTCATAATGTTTTGGCGGGTAAATGGAACTCCTCCCTTCATAATTGTAGGATCTGTACTTGGATCGTCTGCCAGTATTTGAAATAAACTAAATCCTGCTGGCTTTCAGTTTAAAAGCTTGGAAAGTTAAAACCATGTGAAGCGTCAAGGCAGACTAAAGTTTCTGCCTCTGAAAACCAGATGAGGAGAAATTTGTCTCGTCCGACCGGAGAAAAGGGAAACCGAGAGCTTCTGCCTCCGTCTGACTGACGGAGGGAAGCTGGAAGTCCTGGAGAAGTCGTTTCCTCATTCAGCCTCATTCTCATTCAGCCTTTCCTCATTCAGTCGTTTCCTTGTTGAGTCGTTTCTGAAGAAGTCTTAAGAAGACAAATAATCTGGTTCCATCTTCGTCATGTGACTTCAGATCCACCGTCTTGGGAAGAAGAAAGTAAAACGCTGCAGCGCTGACTCGGCGTTTTATGGATGGAGACTTTGTAGATGAACTCAGAACTCAGAATTTATTAACAAGTGTCTAAATTAGGGATGTACTGATTCCGACACTGCGTATCAGTTCTGATACTGCATGGAGTACTCGTACAAGTTCCCTGATACCACCCCCAAATATTACATGAGTATTTGTTATTAATGAGAATGACAAAAGTAGGAAAGAGCATAAATGATGTTCTGACAAAGATAAAGCGGAGAACGATAGTTTGGATAGCCGGTCCAACTCGGCTCGGGCAGCCCTGGTGGTAAGCGGCTCTGGCACGGCCGAGGTCACAGATGGTGGACTGGAGGTTTCAACATGCTGACCCAGAAGGTATAAACCTGGAGGAACAGGGTCCTCAGGACACAGGACACCTGCTCAGACGCCGCAGAAAAGCAGCCATTTGTTTTGGACGGCCGTCGTTACGCCACCCCCGGCTGACTCAGCAGGTTCTACAGTTCTGATGCAGACCGACTGTCTCCTCTGGTTCTACTTCCTGATTACATGTTAGCAGGAAGGCGTCTGGAGGAGGTTCACTCAGAAGGACCTGTAATCACAGAGTCACGTCCTCACTTCTTCACTCCAACACCATCTGGACGGAGTTCTTGTAGCGTGAAGAAGTCATAGCTCCGCTTCAGAGGAATCACACTCCTACACCACAAGAGGTGCATCAACTTTATTCATTACTGAAGCTCTTTTCCCCTGCAGAGGCATCAGGGAGCTGACGGAGGAGGGGGGTGGAGTGGGAGGAGGGAGGACACTGCAGGAGGGTGCAGGAGGGTGGAGGTGGACAGAGGAGGGTAGAGTAGGAGGAGGGAGGAGGGTGCAGGAGGGTGGAGGTGGACAGAGGAGGGTAGAGTAGGAGGAGGGAGGAGGGTGCAGGAGGGTGGAGGTGGACAGAGGAGGGTAGAGTAGGAGGAGGGAGGAGGGTGCAGGAGGGTGGAGGTGGACAGAGGAGGGTAGAGTAGGAGGAGGGAGGAGGGTGCAGGAGGGTGGAGGTGGACAGAGGAGGGTAGAGTAGGAGGAGGGAGGAGGAGGGAGGAGGGTGCAGGAGGGTGGAGGTGGACAGAGGAGGGTAGAGTAGGACGGAGGAGTGAAGCTTTTCTGAAACAAAGACGTAGAAAGTTTTCATGTGAAACGGCTCCTCAACTTTCTGTCAAAAAAATAATGGAATCCAATGGAATTTTAGAAAGATGGTGAATGAAGTTACTCTAGTTTTTCTGCTCAGAGACAAAAACTGCGACTTGTACTTGTAAAAATCAAATAATGAAAAACAATCCGGTAAGAGTAGAAACGTAGCTGTTTCTGATATTTCATTGAATTCATCCAGTCACATGTCTGTCCAGGAGAAAAGCTCTTATTGTTGAGATCAGATTCAGAAACAGGTGAGTTCCTGTTGATCACATGATCGTAGCAGTCAGACAGTGAAGTGGATCCAGAGGAGGAAGAGCTGATGCTGACTGACCGGAGCAGCAGAGTAATCAGAGTAACTGATGTCTGGAACTATATGAACAGAGAGACGGTGGATGTCATTTATATAACCGTTTCCACTTAGTTCATGAGGAGCAGGTTGGGGTTCAGGGTCTTGCTCAAGGACAGCTGTCATATAGACAGACAGGGAATCAATCCTGTGACTGTCTGATCAGGAGACAGTCAGGGAGTGCAGCTGGTGTGTGGATGGACGCCAGTCAGACTCACAGAGTTCCATAAGAACCAGAGTTTATTGAAGACCGGGGGACCACAAGGAGACGCAGGGGACACAAGGAGACGCAGGGGACACAAGGAGACGCAGGGGACACAAGGAGACGCAGGGGAAACAAGGGCGACAAGAGGAGCGACATGACACGTTGACAAGACGATCTGACAGGGACAACAGAGGGACAGGGTTTAAATACACAAGGAAGGGGTGGACACAAGCGGAACACATCGATGGGAGCAGACAGAGGGAGAAGATCATTGGTTAACTGGAAACATGAGGTGAGACACACAGGGACAGACACAGAGACCTGACAGAGACGACACAAACCGAAGCCTGGAGAGCAAGACGCCTCTTGAAAATGGCTCCAACTTTTATGTTGTGGAAAGATGGTTTGGTTTGGCTTGGTTTGGTTTGGCTTGGTTTGGCTTGGTTTGTTTGGTTTGGTTTGGTTTGGCTTGGTTTGGCTATTGAAGCAATAACCATCAGCAGCTTCTGCAGCTGCACCTGCAGCAGGTCGTCCGCCATGTTGTTGTTGTTAAGTGACGTCATGGAGAGGGAGGCGGGGTTTTAGGTTGAGAGGTGGGGGCGATGACATCACCGAGTGGCTGCATTTTCAAAAATCTCCACTCTGGAACCCGTTTTCAGGCTTCAAAACGGCGCACTGTGTGGATGACTGGACAAAAACCATGGTTCCATTAAACGGCATTAAATTTTCCTTTTTCTTTAACAAGCTGCAGTGAATCTCCAGGAAATACTGCCAGTGTGTGTGTGTGTGTGTGTGTGTGTGTGTGTGTGTGTGTGTGTGTGTGTGTGTGTGTGTGTGTGTGTGTGTGTGTGTGTGTGTGTGTTCTCCTGTGAGCACAGCTGACCTGGACCAGGTTTTACTGTCCAGACCTCGACCCACAGTGAATAAAACGGCAACGGCGAGCAATGACAGAAAACATCTGCAGCATCTGTTCCAGCTCATCGGGAAATATATTGATGGAGGGTGAATAAAAGCAGCGATGCACAAACAGACCCCAAGGAAGACCATGAACACATAAAGAACAACCAGATCCCCAGGAAACCATGAACACATAAAGAACAACCAGACCACCAGGAAGACCATGAACACATAAAGAACAACCAGACCCCCAGGAAGACCATGAACACATAAAGAACAACCAGACCCCCAGGAAGACCATGAACACATAAAGAACAACCAGACCCCCAGGAAGACCATGAACACATAAATAACAATCAGGTGAAGGAAGACGAAGGTAATAGCTGCTAACGCTAGCTGAAGGGAAGACTATGGGTCCGTCCCAATTGTCCCTCCTGTCTCCTTAACTATCCACTTCTCCTTCACCCTGGAAGTCTTTAGTGTGGCGGCCATGATGAGAACTGTCTGAATTCTCAATAAGCAAAGGAAAGGAGGCTCGTTACATCCCACTGATGCTTCCTTTAGAACCTCCTTTAGCCTAGGAACCACTGATGCTTCCTTTAGAACCTCCTTTAGCTTAGGAAACACTGATGGTTCCTTTAGAGCCGGCGCATTATTATGACATCACTAAGTGAAAGTGCTGTCTGACTGCCACACCACCGTGATCACCTTTACTAACCCCTCTAGGAAGTCTCCTAACACCTTTCACTAACTCCTTTAGGAAGCCTCCTAACACCTTTCCTTAACTCCGTGATGTCATCCAGGGGTTAAGGTAAAGTCCATAGATAAGGAGATAGGAGGGACTCTTCCCCTTAATGTGAATCAAAGATTGTGGTGCCTGTATGGACTCGTATGTGTATAGCAATGTTACAGAGGTTAGGTGCCCTGGTAAAGGATTCAGCCAAATAGACATTAATCTATGATCTGGATGTTAGAGGAGGAAGATGCTCTATGATCTGGATGTCAGAGGAGGGAGATGCTCTATGATCTGGGTGTTAGAGGAGGAAGATGCTCTATGATCTGGATGTTAGAGGAGGAAGATGCTCTATGATCTGGATGTCAGAGGAGGAAGATGCTCTATGATCTGGATGTTAGAGGGGGAAGATGCTCTGTGATCTGGATGTCAGAGGAGGAAGATGCTCTATGATCTGGATGTCAGAGGAGGAAGATGCTCTTTGATCTGGATGTCAGAGGAGGAAGATGCTCTTTGATCTGGATCTCAGAGGAGGAAGATGCTCTATGATCTGGATGTTAGAGGAGGAAGTTCAACCCTCCAGACTTCAGGGTTCAGATATCAGAGACAGATATTTTCTGCAGAATCCATCAGGTGTAAAGTCTTAATGTCCTGGCAGAGCTTAGTGTGGCGTGACAGAGTGTAACTGAGTTCAACAAGTTACTACTCGAGTATTACATCAGTCATTATTTCACCATCAGAGTTTTTCTGCTGCTGCCGACTCTCGCAGCTCATTACAATCAGACTATTTCAAACTAAGTTGAAAAGAACATTAAAGCTCTAATGTTCACTAATGACTTCTATGTTTTGATGTTGTGTTTGGGAATTAAATGGTTTTTCAATGGCTGCCGTCACGCTGTTTGCATGTGTGGCAGATGGGGGGCGGGGTTAAACGAGGATGCACATAGGAACGTCGGACACCAATCCTGCCGCTAACTCATCACCTGCTTCTAACCACAGGCCCCCAAACGTTCCCTGTATGGACACCGCGGTCGTCCAAAGTGGAGAAACTTTTTAAAAAAGCAGTGAGCGCGTCTCAACCTCGAGCACTTCCTGTTAACGCCAGAGCGCCGTTACATTGATAACAGCTGAGGTAAATGACCCCGACACCCACACACACGGTACCTCAATGTTTCCTTCTTGAATCGGAGCACTCAGGACAGTTTGACAGCGGTGCGCCTCGTCGCTTACTGCAGGGACAGATGTTGATGCGTGTGCTGGACGACTTCACTTAGCATTAGCCACATTAGCACGATCGGTCTGTGGGTTGAAGCTGCATGCGGAAAGTCTGGAAGAATCTGAAGACCTGTCACCACGGCAACGCCGTTTCGTGTAACTTTCATTTTTGTCCGATCATCCACACGACGCAGCGTTACAAAAGACTGAAAACCGTTTTACAGGTTAAAGAGTTGACAAATTAGAAAATGCCGTCTCGGCTTTGACGTGTGGACGGACGAGTAATTATGTGAAAATGATGATGTCATGGCTCCACTTCTCCACCTATAGCCCCGCCTCCCTCTCCTCAGCTGCAGAAGCTACTGATGCTAGTTGCTTTATTCAGGACACATGTTCTTTTTGTCCATTTCAAAATTTTAATTCATGCTCCATGTCTTATTCTCCATTTTTTGTGTATTTCTGTGGCAGAGCTACATCGCCATCTATAGGCCTGGCATATGTAGTACATTGTATTGAGTAGTTTTCATGATGACGGATGTTTCCGTGTAGACAGGAAACTTCGAGAACGACGAGGAGAAACAGATTGTTCTGTATTGTGAGGACGAGGACTCAGTGTTTCATTTCCTCTTGGAATTGGTGACGTTGGATTTTCCTACATTGGAAGAAAACTGAACCTTCAGCAGAATAAAGTGGCGGAGACGACGAATCAACAGGTTCTCCAACAGCATCAATTCAAAACAAAGAATTCCTCCAAACAAACATCCGTCTCTTCTCATGTGTTTCTGCTGCCAGTCGGTACGGAGACACCTGCCGTCGTGTTGCGATCACAGACGCTCCGACACCTGGACCAATGTGAGCGTCATCCCGCCTCTCATGTGTCTCCCAACGGCTCGGCGCCGTCTGATAGAAACAGGAAGGTTGCTGGAGTGACGGTAAAGAGGAAAGAGACAGACTGCTCCTCAGAACCTCCGACGTCGCTCACACTATCAAAGAACGTTTTGAGGGCAGGTGGAGGCAAACAGAGAGACGCCAGCATGAAGCGTTTAGAGGTCACGCTCAGATATCAGCACTCAGCTTTGGTGAGCAGGAACAGCGAGGCGTTCAGGAACTTCAATTAACGGTTGTTTCCTGCTCTGAGACGATGAGGGAACAACGGAGCTGAGAGGAACAAAGAAGGTGACGTGAAAGAAGATTAAGAGGAGAAGGAGGGAAACTGAGGGTCAGAGACAGACAAATGGACAATGTGAACCTGGACACGTGGAGCATCAGCGTGAGGACGATAACGCTCCTGCAGAGGCGCTGTCGTGTTGCCTTCAGGCAAAATGGGGCAAAAGTGGGATGAGAAAATGGCTGCTGATGGATTTGATCCTCAGTGAGAGTCGGGAGAGTTTCACATTCGACTGATGATCTTTAATTCAAACCAACAAAAACATTCACTCAAAATCAATAAACTACTTCTCTCCCCGCGGTCATAGGAACCAGTAGTTCTGCACATACTCAGTAGAGACAATCAGAACAATGTTTCCTCCGTGGTGTCATGACTCCGAGTCTATATTCTCCTGGATATTTTAGTTTTATTTTGACAGTCCCCGTAATACCAATATAACGTGGAGGTCTGTCCACTAGAATATCACTGTTCTCCTGTTGTCAATATTTAGAGCTCATTGTTCTCTGCTGCATGTGTGTGTGGTTTCATTTCATGAACAAACAACAGCACCAGCCAGTGGACCAACATGGGAACTACATCGTTTTCAGTGTCTCTGCCGTTTCCGTGGAAACAGCCATTGATTACAAAACGTTGCTGCATAAACGTGAAACTTTTTTGAAAGGTAAATGCTGAGTTGCTCAGTCTGGGTTCAATCTGACAAGAAAAATAATCCCAACATGTTTCCAGATGGAGAACAAATCTAATCTAAAAGGTTCAAATGGAAAAAAAACCGATCAAATATGATAAAACTGTACAAAATACTAAAGCCAGTAAAACATCACACACCAGCTGAAGAAGAAGAAAAATAGAGAATGACTAGAATCTAATTATAGTTATGAACCATAAAAAAGAGTTTGTGAGAAGCATCAATCAGATTCTAAATATTTAATATTTTCACTGTCAGACGTACGATACGGAAACATTGACAGAAATGTATTTTTACATTCTGAATATTAAGGGCAGGAGGCTGCTTGGTGTCCGTCTTCATACGCCGTCAGTTTCTCTTCGACTGAGACCGATCGCGTCCTTCTTCGGTTTGTTAAAGCGACACCGAGCCGTCCAGCTTGGATTCCTCACACTGACATGAATTCTAGTTTCAAGATTACAGTTAATCAGTCCCTCTGTTATTCATGTAAACTTGTTAGGGACGCTGGAGACTTTCATCAGTGGAAATCAAACTGTAATTGCTCCACTGCACTGATGGACTTTACATGGATGGCGTTCCGGCCACAGTAAAACATGGTGGCACATTCTGGAGTCGTAAACATCTTTGGAGAGAAACTCTGACTTTACAGATGATCGTGAAATAATCCCAGATTATTACACAGACGTAGTAAAGGCAGATGACTGA
>NC_137634.1:27357504-27437504 GCF_963383615.2 Lipophrys pholis | reverse complement strand
AATAGATTTTTGAGCCTCATTGGCTTCCGTATCATTTGTTCCCAAGAGAGTCTGATTGTTGAAACATCAAACAGTCGCAGTAATGAAACGTGTCTGTCACAGAAGAAAAGAGTCAAATGTCTCCAAGAATCCCCTGAAATAGAGATGGAAGTGTTTCATCATCACGAAGAGAAGGTTTTAAGACTTGATCACCGACTTTAATCATCCTGCCGTGACCTAACGTGTCGACGTTGACACGATCAGACGATCTGAATAATGGCTGAATCACCTCGAATCTGATTGGTCCACTTTTCTACTGTTGCTCCTCTTTCACATTATTTATTTTTAATCTCTTATTAGTTTATTTCAAAAAAGCAGCTAATCTCATTGGACTTCCTGAGAAAAAAAAAAAAAAAAGTACAAATATACAAAGCTCATATACTGTATACTGGATGTCCATAGAAGACAAGATGGAAACTTATTCAATCCAGCCTCTAGTGGCAAAAGCTAGTATTACAAGACTACATAAGGAAAGGCGAGCAGGAATCTCTGCAGCACATTACAGGTTAGTTTCACTAGTAGCTTATGAAGAAGTCTTATAAAGACCACAAAGCGACCATTAAAAGGTCTTCACAAGTAGAGAGAATAGTTTTTATGAATACACCCTCTTGTGAAACAATGTGGTATTACAAGACAAGATGATCTAAAGCTAGCATGCATCTGGGAAGGTAATTACACGTGTTTCAGAAATAAACAATGAACTGCATCTTAACCAGGAAGTCTGGCAAAGGCCGAACTCTTTATGGCAATAAAATATAATCACTTAATGTATAACATTACTTTTTTTTTTTATGTAACTGACTTCCCCTTTAGTGTATAAACATCAGCATAAAACAATAAACAGTATATTCATTACATACATGTGTAAAACCATTTGTCACCTCAGTTCACTTCCTTCATAATACTACCACTTTTTAGCACACAGACAACAGACAAATCCCCCAGAGGCCACGGAGGATGTTCCTCACCGCTGATCTCAGCGTGTTGTCAGGATCCACAGAGGATGTTCCTCACTGCTGATCTCAGCATGTTGTCAGGATCCACAGAGGATGTTCCTCACCGCTGATCTCAGCGTGTTGTCGGGATCCACAGAGGATGTTCCTCACCGCTGATCTCAGCGTGTTGTCAGGACCCACAGAGGATGTTCCTCACCGCTGATCTCAGCATGTTGTCAGGATCCACAGAGGATGTTCCTCACCGCTGATCTCAGCGTGTTGTCAGGATCCACAGAGGATGTTCCTCACCGCTGATCTCAGCATGTTGTCGGGACCCACAGAGGATGTTCCTCACCGCTGATCTCAGCATGTTGTCGGGACCCACAGAGGATGTTCCTCACCGCTGATCTCAGCATGTTGTCGGGACCAATAGAGGATGTTCCTCACTGCTGATCTCTCTAAACAGAGCGTGTTGTCGGGATCCACAGAGGATGTTCCTCACTGCTGATCTCAGCGTGTTGTCGGGACCAATAGAGGATGTTCCTCACCGCTGATCTCAGCATGTTGTCGGGATCCACAGAGGATGTTCCTCACCGCTGATCTCTCTAAACAGAGCGTGTTGTCGGGATCCACAGAGGATGTTCCTCACTGCTGATCTCAGCGTGTTGTCGGGACCAATAGAGGATGTTCCTCACTGCTGATCTCTCTAAACAGAGGGTGTTGTCGGGACCCACAGAGGATGTTCCTCACTGCTGATCTCAGCATGTTGTCGGGACCAATAGAGGATGTTCCTCACCGCTGATCTCTCTAAACAGAGCGTGTTGTCGGGATCCACAGAGGATGTTCCTCACCGCTGATCTCTCTAAACAGAGCGTGTTGTCGGGACCCACAGAGGATGTTCCTCACTGCTGATCTCAGCATGTTGTCGGGACCAATAGAGGATGTTCCTCACCGCTGATCTCTCTAAACAGAGGGTGTTGTCGGGACCCACAGAGGATGTTCCTCACTGCTGATCTCAGCATGTTGTCGGGACCCACAGAGGATGTTCCTCACTGCTGATCTCTCTAAACAGAGCGTGTTGTCGGGACCCACAGAGGATGTTCCTCACCGCTGATCTCAGCATGTTATCGGGATCCACAGAGGATGTTCCTCACCGCTGATCTCAGCATGTTGTCGGGACCCACAGAGGATGTTCCTCACTGCTGATCTCAGCATGTTGTCGGGACCCACAGAGGATGTTCCTCACTGCTGATCTCAGCATGTTGTCGGGACCCACAGAGGATGTTCCTCACCGCTGATCTCTCTAAACAGAGTGTGTTGTTAGGACCCACCGCGGCTTCCAGCAGCAAGAAAAGCGCGGGAGTTTAGCCTACGGGACACAGAGCTAACTTTAGCATGGACGATGGCGTTAGCATTTTTCATCCGATATCAACTCTTCTTACCGAGGTTTCCCGTCTCGACCGTCTGGCTTCGGCTCCAGACTTCCAGTAGGTAAGTGTGCTGACACTATCCTTCTCTCACCGTTTCACTTGGAAAGTTTCTCCTCTTTCTGTCTTTTCTTTTCGCTGCCCTCACCCTCTCTTCTCAGTTCAGTCAGACAGAGAGAACAACGCATGCGCTTTACCTCTGAGCCGACAGGCTGTGCGTGACTTGTGTAGCCCTTGATTGGCTGTGAACTGAGTGCTGCATTCAAGGGCAGTAGGACATTCAAACTTCGCTGATGTATATTAATGAAACCAAATGAAAATAAATGCTCTCTCTCCTTTTATTGATCTTACTTTATGGTGTGTTTATTGTGTGTTTTTCTACCTGGGCTACAAAAGTCTGTTCAGCTGAATGGAGGTGAAATCTTCAGAATGCAGCAGAAACAGAACAGAACCCAAACAACCAGAGTTTCTAATCACTCAGGTGAGCTGATTCCTGTCAGAAAGCAACTTCAGCGCCTCAAATATTTGCTGATTGCGTTATTTTGGCAGAAAGTGGCTTCGCATAGGCGACTGCCCCCGAAAGCCCAACAAAGTTCCAACAAAGTCACCCTGAGACGAGCAGGGCCGAGTTGAGCCGGGCCGGGCCGAGCCGGGCCAAGCCGAGCCGGGCCAAGCCGGGCCAAGCCGAGCCGGGCCGGGCCGAGCCAAGCTGAGCCGGGCCGAGCCGGGCCGGGCCGGGCATAGCAACACTTCTAGGCTGAAGTGGGGAGAGAATTTGGATCGGTGTGATAACTGCAAATAATATATGTAGCACAACAAGGGTATTGCATGTCCCCCCCCCCCCCCCCCCCCCAACTTCTCTTCTCTCCTCTCTCTCTTTGAGCGTTCCCCCCCGGTCGTGTCCAGCAGCCATGCCAACTTCTAATAAAGCAGCAGCAGGAGGAGACTCCAGGTCTCTTCCTGTTCTAGACCAAAAACTGTTCTGACTCCAGAAGGTTCTAGATCACATCATATTGTTAGCCCAAGCTGTCGAACAGGACAAGGGTAAAGAAAGGGAAAAAAAATAAAAATTAAAAATAAGAAAAGAAGTGGGGAGAGAAGAAGCTTGTGAATGAATGAGGGGTGATAATGATGCTTTCATGAAACAGTCTTGTGGTGTGGGCGGGGCCTGTGGCTTCATTACAAAATCAAACAGCGCCACTAGTGGCCCAACATGCTAACTCCATCGTCTCCAGTGTTACGGACATTACCGTGGAAATGGACATCGTTTTCTGAACTTTGTGCAAAAGCAAAACCTTCATGAAACAAAAACACAAAAACGAAGTGTTTTCTCTTTAAACTTGCAGTTTCTCTACAACTCCGACTTTATTGCTGTTGGCGCAATTTTCCAACGAAGAGCAGATTTTGCTAAAAATGTATTATTCATGATATTAGAAATTATGCCAAAGATTCACCCTCAGTAAAAATGAGTCGGACCTGGTTGTTAACTGTGAGGTGTAACAAGCAGCTTGATGTTTGGGAAAGAGAAACTTGTTTTTCTGGTTCTTGAACTCAAGCTGCTGCTGAACAGTTTTCCAGCTCACCTGGATGGAAATGTAGATTATTGTTCCTTCTGCAGTCGGTCTGACTTTAAAGTGCACGAAGCCAAAGATGTAAAACACGTCGACACAGAAACTGATGAGACAAAGAAAGTGCAGGTCGGCTGCGAAAACAGGACCGTCGGCACCTTGCAGGGAGAAATAATGCTGCACGCCGGTTTCCCGGGCGCTAATCCCATTAGTGAGCGGAAGCGACTTTCTTTAGAGGGACATTATCAGCATTGGCTCTGGTACCAGGGAAAATGTGTGGAAACATAATTTCTATTCATCAGCCTGCTCATGCTCAGAGCCTCTGTGGGCCTGGAACTGCAGCTACTCTGGTTTACTGGGTCTGATGAAGGGG
This sequence comes from Lipophrys pholis, assembly GCF_963383615.2. Lineage (NCBI taxonomy): Eukaryota > Metazoa > Chordata > Actinopteri > Blenniiformes > Blenniidae > Lipophrys > Lipophrys pholis. Next base: position 27,433,162 of record NC_137634.1, on the reverse strand, counting down.
ACACACACTCACGTTATAGCACGTCTTCCTCCAACTTCCAAATTATAGAGCATCTTCCTTCACTGTAGACATGACTTTGTAAATCAGTGACAGATAATAATTAAATGAAGGCAGAAAACTTCTGTACGAATGATAAAAAACCAATAAAATCTCTCGACTTCCTGCAAACCGTCTGAATTATTTCTTATAAAACAAACTCTCTGCTTCCTGGTCGCTGACAACAATGAGGAGCTCCGTGCAGCCCGCTGCGGCAGGAAGACGTCCAGACGTTGGACGAAGCGGCTGGAAGCAGAGACGGGGAAGCAAAATGGCTGGTCAGGACTCATCAGAGCAGCTTGGCTGCAGTAACGTAGCGCTGAGCCATCTAATCATCAGCAGCGACCCGGGAACCTGGAAACCACTGCTGAGTGCTGCTGTTCATTCAGTCCTGTCATATTCTGCTCCACCCGTCACATTCAATCCTCCACCCATTACATTCAATCATCCACCTGTCACATTCAATTCTCCACCCGTCACATTCTGCTCCACCCGTCACATTCAAACCTCCACCTGTCACATTCAATTCTCCACCCGTCACATTCAATCCTCCACCTGTCACATTCAATTCTCCACCCGTCACATTCAATCCTCCACCTGTCACATTCAATTCTCCACCCGTCACATTCTGCTCCACCCGTCACATTCAAACCTCCACCTGTCACATTCAATTCTCCACCCGTCACATTCAATCCTTTACCTGTCACATTCTGCTCCACCCATCAAATTCAATCTTCCACCATCATATTCTGCTCCACCTGTCGCATTCAACCCTCCACCCATTACATTCAACCCTCCACCCATTACATTCAACCCTCCACCCATTACATTCAATCCTCCAACCATTACATTCAATCATCCACCTGTCACATTCAGTTCTCCACCCGTCACATTCTGCTCCACCTGTCACATTCAATCTTCCACCCGTCACATTCAATCCTCCACCCGTCACATTCAATCCTCCACCCGTCACATTCAATCCTCCACCCATTATATTCAATCATCCACCTGTCACATTCAATCCTTCACCTGTCACATTCTGCTCCACCCATCAAATTCAAACTTCCACCATCATATTCTGCTCCACCTGTCGCATTCAACCCTCCACCCATTACATTCAATCACCTGTAACAGGCATAGCCGATTAAAGCTGGTGTAAATGACTAAAGTGGGCGTAGCTGACTAAAGTGGTCATATCTATTTAGAGCAGGTGTAGCTGATTAAAACAGGTGTAATTGACTAAAGTGGGCGTAGCTGACTAAAGCGGGCGTAGCTGACTAAAGTGGACGTAGCTATTTAAAGCTGGCGTAGCTGATTAAAGGAGGTGTAATTCACTAAATTGGGCGTAGCTGACTAAAGCGTGCGTAGCTTATTAAAGCGGATGTAGCTGATTAAAGGAGGTGTAATTCACTGAAGTGGGCGTAGCTGACTAAAGTGGACATACCTTTTAAAGCAGGCGTAGCTGATTAAGCAGGTGTAATTGAGTAAAGTGGACATAGCTGACTAAAGTGGGCGTAGCTGACTAAAGTGGACGGAACAATTTAAAGCAGGCGTAGCTGATTAAAGGAGGTGTAATTTGACTAAAGTGGCTGTAGCTGAATAAAGCGGGCGTAGCTGACTAAAGTGGATATAGCTATTTAAAGCAGGCGTAGCTCTTTAAAGCAGGCGTAGCTAACCAAAGCAGGTGTAATTGACTAAAGTGGGTGTAGATCAGGCGGTGGCCGGTTATGGAGGAACAGGTTGCAGGCGTGACTCCAGACTGAAGAGCTCTGATTGGCTCTGGTAAAGCGTCTTTGAGTGTTTTTAAAAGCGCGATACAAATGAAATGTATTACTATTATTATTATTATCAATATTATTTACATGGAAAGTCCAGGTCCAGGTCCAGGTCCAGGTCCAGGTCCAGGTCCAGGTCCAGGTCCAGGTCCAGGTCTGTCTCTACTGGTTCTGATTGTTCCGGGTCCAGACAGGTTTGCAGGACGACGGGAGACGTTTGCCCTCTGACCCGTTCTGTTGATCCGTTGACTTGTCAGATGAAGTTTTTATAATATTTGATCAGATTGAAGTTTTGTGTGTTTGTCTGTGTCTGTTGGTCTGTTGGTTTCCTGGCTGATCAGTCAAACATCAATCCAGCCTCCACCTTTGAAACAAGCTGGTTTGGAAGCTTCAAACCCTCGGTGCAGACCGACGTCTCCTAATTGTATTTCTAACTCGTGACTCAGGTTTGACTCTGGACCAGGAAAACAGAAGTAGTGTAGCGACGGTACTTTGAAGAAAAGCTTCACGTTTCCTGAAAGACTCGTCCCACCAGGATCCGACGTTTCGCAACGAACTCAGAGCAACTGAGTGACAGTCAAAGAGTGTAGAAGAAGAACTCTGATCGTACTGATCAACAGTCTCGTCTTTCAGTGGCTGGAGAGCACGAGGAGCTGTCCCGCCGCTTAAGGTCAGCTTGAGATATGGAAACGATATGGAACCACAGGAACTGGGAACTAAAGGCTTAAATAATCATTTTTAGACTGACGGGTTCGCTGGTCGGTCGGTCGGTCGGTCTGTTGGTCAGTCAGTCAGTCTGTTGGTCAGTCAGTCTGTTGGTCAGTCAGTCAGTCCACTGGTCAGTCAGTCAGTCTGTTGGTCAGTCAGTCAGTCCACTGGTCAGTCAGTCAGTCTGTTGGTCAGTCAGTCTGTTGGTCTGTCGGTCTGTTGGTCAGTCAGTCAGTCCACTGGTCAGTCAGTCGGTCGGTCCGTTCCTCCAGCTGCCTTGCCAACAGGCCAGGGGCAGTAGACCTCCTGACTCACGGCCGACTAGGAGACCTGCTGCGTTACTCTCAGGTTCCAGGCGAGAGCAGCAGCAGTAACTCTGGAGGTTTAAACTCTGTCCACTCTGCCGGCTCCTGAGACGCTCACTGGATGTATTTTATAACCTGCAGACGCTGCAGCAGAATCACTGACCACACCCGCCACTTCTGGATCCAGTTCATTCATTCAGAACCAGAGAAAGGAGGAAGAAATACAAGTCAATTATTGTGATGGAGCAGGATGAGGATATTATTTCCTCCTTTCTGATCGTTTATCAGTGCAGGATGTTTTCACCTGTGTGACATGAGCAAGACTGTGGAAGCACCTCAGTCCAGTATCAGGGTTTCCAGTCAAGTCACCTTTATTTATATAGCACTTTAAAACAGCCGTGGCTGAAGCCAAAGTGTTTCACAATAAAAGACAAACTAAAAAAATTACAATAGAACAGTAGAAACAGTGAAATACAGTAAACAAACAATACGATGAACAACAATAAAACCAGGCACAGAGTCTCTAACATGGTCAAAAGCCAAGGAATAGGAATGGGTCTTCAGAGTGTGTGGGGGGGGGGGGGGGGGGGGGGGGACTGTCTGACGGGCAGTGGAGCTCATTCCACAACAGAGGGGCTGCAACAGAAAAGGCTCTGTCCCCTCTGAGCTTTGGTTTGGACCTCGGTACCTCCAGAAGAAGCTGGTCAGCTGACCGGAGGCACCGAGCAGGGGTGTAGAGGTGGAGCAGCTCAGAGAGGGAGGGCGGGGCCAGACCATTCAGAGATTTAAAAACAAATAAAAGAATCTTAAAACGAATTCTAAACTGCACAGGCAGCCAGTAGAGCGACGCCAGAGCAGGTGTTCTGTGCTCCGTCTTACCTGCTCCAGTTAGAAGGCGGGCCGCAGCGTTCTGGACTAACTGGAGACGAGCGAGGGACGACTGGCTGACTCCAACATAAAGAGTATTACAGTAATCCAGCCGGGATGGAATAAAAACAGGGATTACTGTTTCAAAGTGCTGCTGTGGCAGAGTGGTCTTCAGCTCTATCTTCTGAGGTGGAAGAAGCTGGACTGAACCAGTGCTCTGATCTGAGAGTCCAGTTTAAAATCACTGTCCATTCTAAAACCCAGGTTCAAAACCACTGGCTTCACATGTGGAACCAGGGGACCCAGGTTGAAAAGAGGGGCTTCACAGGAGCCACTCTAGGAGTAGTACTGGCAGGCCGCCATTCCCAAACCCTCGCCGCCGCTCCTTCAAATTTCTTTTCTTCTTTAATTTAAATTTTATTTAAATAAATCTGGATGTTAGACGAGGAAGATGCTCCATAATCTGGATTTTAGAGGAGGAAGATGCTCTATACTCTGGATTTTAGAGGAGGGAGATGCTCTATAATCTGGATGTTAGTGGAGGAAGATGCTCTATAATCAGGATGTTATAGGAGGAAGATGCTCTATAATCTGGATGTTACAGGGGGATGCTCTATAATCTGGATGTTAGTGGAGGAAGATGCTCTATAATCTGAATGTTAGAGGGGAGATGCTCTATAATCTGGATGTTAGTGGAGGAAGATGCTTTATACTCTGGATGTTAGAGGGGAACGATGCTCTATAATCTGGATGTTAGTGGAGGAAGATGCTCTATAATCTGGATGTTAGAGGAGGAAGATGCTCTATAATCTGGATGTTAGAGGAGGAAGATGCTCTATAATCTGGATGTTAGAGGAGGAAGATTGAAAAATTGAAAGTTAAAGCACCTCTCCTCCCAAACAAGCAGACGCTGTTCAGTTTCACTCTGCTGCTTTCGTTCCACTTCCTGTGGAAATGTTCCAGGTTTCTTTCCAGAAGAGTCTTCCTGTGGAGTTGGATATGAGACTTCCTGTTTGGACCACGCCGTCCTCCTGCCCTCTGCTAATGTAAGCGGGTTTCACTGGAGACGGTCCGAGCTGACGGCGCCGGCTGTGTTTTGTAATTACCTTCACAGATGGTGACCGGGAGGCTGCTGAGTCGCTGCTCCGGTCGGATGAAGAAACTTTTCTGGGTTTTGAAGCGACTTTCATTTCCACACGTCCCTGGATTATTAATCAGACGGCAGTCAGCCTCCAGCTCCTCTATTACCTCCAGCGCCTCCAGCACCTCCAGCTCCTCTATTACCTCCAGTGGACAGTGGTGAGCGGCCTGTCGCACCACCGCGGCCCTCTAGGGGCCGAGCGCCGTCGGGACAGGCTTACAGTTCAACCTGCAGCAGGAAGTGACCCAGACTAACGCCGCTGCCCAATGGGTGAGCGGCCATATTCCGGCTGAGTGGCCACATCGTGGATGCCACCTTTTGCCGCTCTGTCAGGCACTGAGATGCTCCGTCGTCCTTGAAGTGGATGATTATTCCACGTGTTGCTGCGAGTTGATGAGAGGAAGAGACAGACCCTCTAATGGAGACTAACAACCATCGCTCGCTCAATTTTAGCCCCATAATTCATGCAGATGCAGCGAGGGAGCGCCGGGTCCTCGCCGCTCGCCGGATCCTCACCGCAGCTCTTGCCGCGTTTCGACTAGTTTCCCAGATTGACTTTGTGTTTGACTTTGCTCTTCCCATGTTCTTGATTGTGTTTTGATGAATTACATCTTGTTACATTATTTCGCTGGCGTTTATTTGTCTGTTTGTTTGCCTGGTTTTCCAGCCGCGCTCCTTCATTTGTGCAGGCTGGAAGTGCGGCGTGCACCGAATGTTTAAGCAGCCGCCGGCAGAGGGGCTGATAGAAATTAGAGCGAGGGTGGAGGACGGAGAGTTATGTTGACAGAGAGAGAGAAGCAGATGAAGTGGTTGTGGGGAGGAGGGAGGGAGGAGGGAGGAGGAAGAGTGAGAGCGTCGGGGCCATTTGGACCAGAATGAATAAATGGGAGGAAAAAAGAGGAGGTAGAGCGACTCTACCTGCAAATGAGGCCGTCAAAAGAAGAAATCCGTCCACACTTTCTCATTTTCCAGCCTGTTGCAGTCAAAGTTCCCTCGGCCAAACGACTTCTAATGTGCGAGCAAGGCGATGGAGTTGTAAAGTAAAATAAGAGTGAATCCCAGCAATGTGGCGGCAGAGTGCTGAATGTAGAGGGGGTGATAATTCACACAGCGGTCCGGCGCCAGGAAACTGAAGCTCTTTGAAAGTTTCTAATAAACGAAGGCAGTCAAAGCGGCGAGTGCAGGATGGGAAAGGGCAGGAAGAGCAGAGCGTGAATTAAGACACTCAGCAGATCTTCCGACAGAAAAGTGATCTAGAGATGAGGAGGCGGAGGTTCCTGGAAATGTTTAACTCCACTGAGGGAACGTTGATACGGAACGTTGATACGGAACGTTGATACGGAACGTTGATACGGAACGATCATTCAAATGAAAACTTGTGATGCATTTTGCTTCTGTTTATAAGACAATGATGCTCAGAGCCACTGAAAACACAACTGGTTGCTCTGACTCCACCTCTGTGGAAAGAACAGAGTCTGTCTCGTTATGAAGGACAGAAACTCCTGGTCCTGGTCCTGGTCCTGGTCCTGGTCCTGGTCCTGGTCCTGGTCCTGGTCCTGGCCCTGGTCCTGGTCTTGGTGCCGGTGCTGGTGGTGGTCCTGGTCCTGGTCCTGGTCCTGGTCCTGGTCCTGGTCCTGGTCCTGGTCCTGGTCCTGGTCCTGGTCTTGGTCCTGGTCCTGGTCCTGGTCCTGGTCCTGGTCCCGGTCCTGGTCACCATGTTAGAAGTAACCAGTAGTTGTGCACATGCTCAGTAGAGACAATCAGAACAATGTATCCTCCGTAGTGTCATAACTCCCAGTCCGTATTCTTCAGGGGCTTTGTACTTTTATTTTGACAGTCACCGTAATAACAATCCAATTTGGTAGTTTTATTTTGACAGTCACCGTAATAACAATCCAACTTTGTAGTTTTATTTTGACAGTCACCGTAATAACCATAGACATAATAAAGAGTAGACTCCACATATGCTGCCGCGGAGCAGGAAATACGGCGGCCATCTTGGCTCGGTCGTCAAGTCTGTCAAGACAAACTGCAGCAGCAGAGAATCCAAGACCCCAGAGCACCGTGTGGAGTATTCCTGTAGGAAGCAGCGCTCTGGGATTACTTTTCACAGGAAAGATGGAACAGTACTATAGTTTGAATTTTGCGATTATAAACGTATTGTTGTGTATTTCTGTCCACCAGTGAACTGGTAGCAGCTGTCATGAGCTGGACTTTGTTTACAGCTTGTTCACCTGCTATTAGTTTATAAATCAAATGTTCCACAATACAGACTGAGACTACAACCGACTCTAGAATGTTATGGTAGAAATAAACCAGATATTACAGGTATAACATGGACCAGCACCCTGTACCAGGTGACACAGGCTGGACTGTTCACATGTAATTCTTTCTCCCTAACAGGAGTCAGATTCCTCTCATGTCCTCCTCGTCACCGACTGAGAGACACTGACTGAGAGACACTGACTGAGAGACACTGACTGAGAGACACTGACTGAGAGACACTGAACTCACTTTTTTAAAAGGTTTTTGTTTTGACTCTCAAATCTCCCGTTTTCATTTTTAAAGTTTCCCAAAGACAAAGATTTGAGGAAGAAGAGGGAGGCGGCTTAGAGGAGGAAGGATTCACTGACTGAGTTCTCTGGTTTGCAGGGAACATTTAAACTGGATGAGTTCGTCCTCCATCTTCATCTTCATCTTCCTCTTCCTCTCCAAAGAACAGGTATCTCTATATAGTGTATGTGTGTGTGTGTGTGTGTGTGTGTGTGTGTGTGTGTGTGTGTGTGTGTGTGTGTGTGTGTGTGTGTGTGTGTGTGTGTGTGTGTGTGTGTGTGTGTGTGTGTATATATATATATTTGTATGTGTGTATATAAAGACTATATAGATCACATTTAGAACATTCTATTATTGTTTAATCCACTATGAACATTAAAATATACCAAACCATGTGTCCAGAATCAGAACTACATGTCTGATGTTTGCAGGAAAAAAACCAGGTGAAGATCACTTTTCAGTTTTCAGTCTTATCTGGTTGGGATGGACTTTCTTCTACAGAAGAAGCTCATCTCTCTGCTCGGCAGCAGAGCCCTCGATGACTTGCCTCCTCGGATTCTGAGATTTAGACTACGACTGCTTCGATTCACATCCAAAATTGTGCATGTGCCTGATAAAAACCTTGTCACAGCCGATGCACTGTCGAGAGCCCCAATCCAGACTCCAGCATCAGTAGAGGAGATGCAGCTGGAGGAAGATGTTAGAGCATTCATCAATCAGGTAGTAGAGCACTTACCTGCATCAGAGACACGGCTGATCCAAATCAGGAATGCACAGGACTCAGATGATGTCTGCATACGACCGAAGACCTTAGTGCGAAGAGGATGGCCGAACAGAAAGACTCTTCCCCCAGATCTCCAAATATATACGCAGTATCATCAGGATCTGCTGATTACAGATGGACTGCTGATGAAAGGAGATAGACTCATCATCCCTATAAACTTGCAAGAGGTCATGCTGGATAAGGTGCATGAAGAACACCAGGGCATGACTAAGAGCATGGCCAGAGCACAACATTCCATTGGTGGCCAGGTTTGACCAAATAAGTGAAACAAAAAGTGGAGAACTGTCTGACGTGTGCAAAAGAAGCTCACAATGCACCAGAGACAACACCATTACCAGAAAGACCATGGCAACGTGTTGCAGCAGATCTGCTTCAGTGGAGCAACTCAACATATCTTGTGGTGATTGACTACTACTCCCGCTACATTGAAGTAGCCAACCTTCCTTCACTACTCCAGCTGGTGTAAAAGCAAAGTGGAGTCCCGGAAGCTGTTGTCACAGATTCTCAGCGACTGAATTTACTGACTTCTCCACAGACTCTTGTGAAAAAGGCGGAGGATGCACACAAAGCTCTCATGGCCTACAGAACAACCCGTTTGTCTCATGGATCATCTCCTGCAAAGATGTTGATGGGTCGTAACATCAGGACACCCTTGCCCATCAGTGGGGAGACACTAGAGCCAAGCTGGCCAGACCTTGAAGCTTTCAAAAGGAAGGATCAGGATGTGAAAGAAAAACAAGCATCCTGCTTCAACAAAAGACGGCATACAAAGACAAGACAGGAGCTCAGACCAGGACAAAGAGTGTGAATGAAAAACAAGAGACATCCAGGGATCATCAGCGGTCCTGCTCAGACACCAAGGTCTTACAACATCCACCTCCCGTCGGGGAGAAACAGATCACACATCAGAGTTATCCCAGAGACTCCTACCACAACAACATCTGGGTCACCAAGGCTCCACTTAGGATGGACTTATAGTTCAGTGTTTAATAGGAAGTTAACTGTACTTTCTGGGCAGAATAATCCCTGAACAGCTTTGGGGACCCAGGTAGTCCACCCTGACTCCAAGGGTAGACCTAGATGTTCAATGGATGTTTTGTTTGTTCAAAGGAAAGAGAATTGAATGGAAGTTAGATTATTAATCCTTAGAAGTTTACGGGTTTAAATTTATTTCCTTCATAAGAAATATTGGAACAGTTAATCAGTGAAAATACAGTATTTCACTAAAGTCAATATTATTCACTTTTGTTTGTTAGAACAGAAATTAAGTGCACAACAGCAATTTTCAAGAAACACTGATGCTTGACTAAAAGGAGGAGATGTGATGATGGTAGGAACTGATGTATGTATGTTTGTTTGTATGCGGGCACGGGGAGGAGTTAGGGAGAAGAACACTGAAGTTAGGAGTAATAAAAGTTGTTTAAACTCCACGAGAAGTGTCCCGTCTGTTACGTCCTTGCAACACATGAACCGAACACATGACAAAAAGTTTTTACTTGAAATGTTGTGGTGCAAAGTAGCAGCGTTTCCACCATTCACACGACGACGGAGTCAAGGTGTTCTCCAAAAAGTTCCACCTTGTGAGCCATTTTAAAGAGTTAACAGACCCTCAACGTGAGCAAAGTTGTCTGTTTTCACTTGAAATTCTTGGTGTAGTGGCGGTGCAGTGGTGGTGTGGTGGCGGTGTAGTGGCAGTGCAGCGGTGGCGGTGTAGTGGCGGTGTAGTGTAGTGGCGGTGCAGTGGTGGTGTGGTGGTGGTGTAGTGGCAGTGCAGCGGTGGTGTGGTGGCGGTGTAGTGGCGGTGCAGCAGTGGTGTGGTGGTGGTGTAGTGGCAGTGCAGCGGTGGTGTAGTGGCGGTGCAGCGGTGGTGTGGTGGCGGTGTAGTGGCAGTGCAGCGGTGGTGTGGTGGCGGTGTAGTGTAGTGCAGTGGTGGTGTGGTGGCAGTGCAGTGGTGGTGTGGTGGCAGTGCAGTGGTGGTGTGGTGGCGGTGTAGTGGCAGTGCAGCGGTGGTGTAGTGGCGGTGTAGTGGCAGTGCAGCGGTGGTGTGGTGGCGGTGTAGTGGCGGTGCAGCGGTGTGGTGGCGGTGTAGTGGCAGTGCAGCGGTGGTGTAGTGGCAGTGCAGCGGTGGTGTGGTGGCGGTGTAGTGTAGTGCAGTGGTGGTGTGGTGGCAGTGCAGTGGTGGTGTGGTGGCGGTGTAGTGGCAGTGCAGCGGTGGTGTAGTGGTGGTGTAGTGGCGGTGCAGTGGTGGTGTGGTGGTGGTGTAGTGGCAGTGCAGCGGTGGTGTGGTGGCGGTGTAGTGGCAGTGCAGCGGTGGTGTGGTGGCGGTGTAGTGTAGTGGCAGTGCAGCGGTGGTGTGGTGGCAGTGCAGCGGTGGTGTGGTGGCGGTGTAGTGGCAGTGCAGCGGTGGTGTAGTGGCAGTGCAGCGGTGGTGTGGTGGCGGTGTAGTGTAGTGCAGTGGTGGTGTGGTGGCAGTGCAGTGGTGGTGTGGTGGCGGTGTAGTGGCAGTGCAGCGGTGGTGTAGTGGCGGTGTAGTGGCAGTGCAGCGGTGGTGTGGTGGCGGTGTAGTGGCGGTGCAGCGGTGTGGTGGCGGTGTAGTGGCAGTGCAGCGGTGGTGTAGTGGCAGTGCAGCGGTGGTGTGGTGGCGGTGTAGTGTAGTGCAGTGGTGGTGTGGTGGCAGTGCAGTGGTGGTGTGGTGGCGGTGTAGTGGCAGTGCAGCGGTGGTGTAGTGGCGGTGTAGTGGCAGTGCAGCGGTGGTGTGGTGGCGGTGTAGTGGCGGTGCAGCGGTGTAGTGGCGGTGTAGCGTAGCAGTGGTGGTGTGGTGGCGGTGTAGTGGCGGTGCAGCGGTGTAGTGGCGGTGTAGCTGTGCAGTGGTGGTGTGGTAGCGGTGTAGCGGTGTAGTGGCGGTGCAGCGGTGTAGTGGTGGTGTAGCTGTGCAGTGGTGGTGTGGTAGCGGTGTAGCGGTGTAGCGGTGTAGCGGCGGTATAGCGGTGTAGTGGCGGTGTAGCGGTGTAGTGGCGGTGTAGCTGTGCAGCGGTGGTGTGGTGGCGGTGTAGTGGCGGTGTAGCGGTGTAGTGGCGGTGTAGCGTAGCAGTGGTGGTGTGGTGGCGGTGTAGTGGCGGTGCAGCGGTGTGGTAGCGGTGCAGCAGGACGGAGCAGCTAGGTGCAATAATCCACTTCAACAGAAGCCCACTGTGATGAAGCACAAAGCCCTGACAGCAGAGCTCCTCGCTGTGTTTTAACTCTGAAACCGAGGAAACTGAAACATTATCTCGGCGCCCTGCAGGATGACAAACTGTCCCAGAATGCCGTGTGGCGTGAGAGCGACCCGTCTCCTCCACATGGCAGAAACCCGCTCGTGTCCAGTGCGTTCTGCTGACATGATAGTCTGGAGCAGCCCGGCCGAGCGTGAACGGATTAAATCCCACAAACAAATGTTTCACTCAACTGTAAAGCCAGAGGAGCAGCAGAGATAGAGTCTGCAGCGGGAGGGAACGTTTCACGGGGAGTCACAGTGCCAGCAGGAGGAGCAGAAGGAAAAGCATTGATGTGCAGAAGGAAGAGCAGCAGAAGGAGGAGCAGCAGAAGGAGGAGTAGTGATGTGCAGAAAGAGGAGCAGCAGAAGGAGCAGTGATGTGCAGAAAGAGGAGCAGCAGGAGGAGCAGTGATGTGCAGAAAGAGGAGCAGCAGGAGGAGCAGTGATGTGCAGAAAGAGGAGCAGCAGGAGGAGCAGTGATGTGCAGAAAGAGGAGCAGCAGGAGGAGCAGTGATGTGCAGAAGGAAGAGCAGCAGAAAGACGAGCAGCAGAAGGAGCAGCAGAAGGAGCAGCAGCAGAAGGAGCAGCAGCAGAAGGAGCAGCAGAAGGAGCAACAGCAGAAGGAGGAGGAGCAGAAGGAGCAGCAGCAGAAGGAGCAGCAGCAGAAGGAGGAGCTCACTCACAAACATCACGCAGCTTCACAGATTCAAACATAATTATTAAGAATACAAACAAAGTGGAGATTTAAAGGAGTTTGTCTGAAACGTAACAAATATTGAATTTATGCACATTTTATTATCTGAACGGTCCATCTGTTATGAAGATCAATAAAATTAAACCTTATACATAACTATAAATAAGCAATGTTGCAATACTTCCAAAGCTACATAAAAGCTCACAGGAGCTTAGTTAATTTCCGTGCAATACAAATAAAATGCATCATCATCATCATCATCATCATCATCATCATCATCATCATCATCATCATCATCATCATCATCATCATCATCATCATCATCATCATCATCATCATCATCAACATCATCATCATCCAAATACAGAGAGAGTCGGGGGCTTTGGGGATCGAGGAAGACTTTAATATTGATTAAGATCAAATATCTGTGAAAGACGTGACAAGCTGACTAAGTGAGTCAAGAGTTTTATCAGTTATACATGATTACATATCAGGATGTCTAATATTCGACCTGACACTCCAGTGGAGTGACACTCCAGTGGAGTGATACTTCAGAGCTGCTCTGCATTAACTGCTGGAGCGCGCTCATCATGGCGGCCATATTGGATGAGGACTCGCCTCAGGTGCCTTCACGACTATGGACTCAGGAGGTTTCCACTGTAATAAAATGACTGAGTGAAACAGATTTGACAGAGTTTGGTTTGCTGCAGGGGGAAGAAGTGGAAATGAAAGAAACCTCTAAATGTAGATTCCAAGACTGACGTGATCTCAAGCTACATGCAACTCAAGTGTTTCGGTCACCGACAGCCTGATTCTCACTCTTCATCTGATCCCTCTGGCTCGTACCTCCTGAACACTCTCACTCCTGCCTGGCAGGCTGGAAGTTCCCCTGAAGCAGTCTGCCTGCTCCTGCTCAGAGAGAGAGTGTTTACCTTGTAATCAATAATTACCGAGGGTGTCTGGCTCTCGTTTCCTCTTGTTTGGTTTGAGGTGAACAAAAGCAGCGAGGACGAGCCTTTTGGTGTCAGGCCAGCGCTAATTAGAGCGTAGCATCGAGGTAAACACGGGCTGCAGACTTTAATTGAATAAACACAAAGAAACATGACAAGTGAGTCAACTTATCATTGGAAGAAATGTTTCGCTGCGTTTCTACGTCCTTCAGCACAACTTCTAATCTTCAATTTCACTGACTGGCTTCAACATTACGTCAAATCAAGAAGCATTTCACCTTCAGTTCCACCAAATATCAAAGTCCTTGAGATTCAAAACTACATTTCACAGGAGAATCCTGTGGAGGATCCCTGGATTCTGTTTCTCAGCTGGAGCTTCGGTTTGGAGGAACGTTTCCTGAGGCGAGGTTTACACCTCAACCAGTGGGAACATCGTTTTTATGTTTTCATTTCAGACAGGTTTCATAAATACACAACAACGTTCTGAAAGTGATGTCCATTTCCATCCTCCTTTGTAGAGGCTCCGAGCGTTTCCAGAAAGTCTTGGTTTCCCCGTTCCCACGGAGACGGCGCTCCTTTGCTGTGTAACCAGAACCCAAAACACGAAAGTTTTGTATTTTGACTTGAAATTGTTGCCGTGGAATCAGATGACATTTCCTGAGTTAATCCACTGCTCATCGTTGAACCAGAACAAAGTAGAAAGAATGAAAGATGTGATTTGACACTGGTGAGAAGTTCAAATGATCTAAATTCACGTAATAAGGCCAAACTTGTTCTGAACCGTCGAACAACCAACACAGTTTGAGTCACTTTGGGTTTTATACGTAGAAATGATAGGAAATGTGGACTGAGGGGGTGTTCTGTGTAGAAAGCAGACGAAAATCATTTAAAGTTTTCAGGTGTGGATCAAAATGCAGAGAAGGACGTAGAAAAGGGAATATTTCCCCGTTTGCTCATCAGCTTGGTCACTTTTCATTAATCTTGTGTTTGTGAGCTGTGATGTTCTTGTAGAGCCGGAGTGTCAAACTCTTTTCCACCGAGGGTCACGTCAGCATCATGGCCTCAAAGGGACAAATGTAACTGTAAGACAGTATAAATGGAACTAAATGTAAACAAATATAATGTAAAATAAATGTAACTACACCTTAATTTTAAATAACTCTGACTTTATTACTTATTCATATTACAGATATTACATGTGCATTTGTATAGATATAAACTATATTTGCTGGTTGCTCAGTTCAGTCTAACTTTGGCAGACTGAGCTCCGTACTTATTTTGTTCTTTTTGACAACCGTCACGCTCAGTGGCGTTTCCAGATGGAAACACTTGGTGGGGCCAGATTTTATTTCAGGTCCAGTGACACCACTGAATTCCAAAGTAAAGTGGGTGCACAAGCTTTTAGCCACAACATTATAACCACCATATAGGCGTTGATCCAGTACAAAATGTTGAGCCTTTGAGATATCCCATCAAAAAAATAATTCAATAAAAAAAAAAAGAAGAGTTTTAGTTGATGACAGGACTCAAACCAGGCAAAGTTAATGTATGACAGAAGCTTAACCACTAAACCACCTTTGAAGCTGTGATTTCATGAGATTTTTAGAAACTCTTCCTCACCGTGTAATTGAGTCGACCACGAGTTACCTTCACTTTCTCTGCTAAAGTAAGGCTTTCAAACTCGTCCTCGTAAATAATGGACCTAATTAATTGAGATTCTTAACTGTTTGTTAGCTTTAGCTGCTAACAAGATGGTATTTGTGACGCTTCTCTCCGGTTCTGTGAAGCTCCGCCTCAATCAGCACCAGCCAATCAGCTCTGAGTATCTAAATGATGTTGTTAGTGGGTGGGGCTTCAGGCTTCAGGCCCCATGAGGCTTCAAAATCATATGAACTGAAAGAAGGAACCACAGCCTGAGCATGAACACTTTCATTTTACTGCATGCAATACACACTGCATGGTGAGAGAGGAGCGAGCTACACTGATGCAATACACACTGCATGGTGAGAGAGGGGCGAGCCCCACAAATGCAATACACACTGTATGGTGAGAGAGGGGCGAGCTACACTAATGCAATACACACTGCATGGTGATAGAGGGGCGAGCTACACTAATGCAATACACACTGCATGGTGAGAGAGGGGCGAGCTACACTAATGCAATACACACTGCATGGTGAGAGAGGGGCGAGCTACACTAATGCAATACATACTGCATGGTGATAGAGGGGCGAGCTACACTAATGCAATACACACTGCATGGTGAGAGAGGGGCGAGCTACACTAATGCAATACACACTGCATGGTGAGAGAGGGGCGAGCTACACTAATGCAATACACACTGCTTGGTGAGAGAGGGGAGAGCTACACTAATGCAATACACACTGCTTGGTGAGAGAGGGGAGAGCTACACTAATGCAATACACACTGCTTGGTGAGAGAGGGGAGAGCTACACTAAAGCAATACACACTGCATGGTGAGAGAGGGGAGAGCTACACTAATGCAATACACACTGCATGGTGAGAGAGGGGCGAGCTACACTAATGCTATACACACTGCATGGTGAGAGAGGGGAGAGCTACACTAATGCTATACACACTGCATGGTGAGAGAGGGGAGAGCTACACTAATGCAATACACACTGCATAACTGATTTCAACAAAACTATGTGACATTTTTCAAATAACATCAGTTTGAGTGATTTAATGTGTAGAGTGCAGCCGCGTATTAAAGACAAGAGAAGACGGACTTTACTCATCCCATATGGAGAAAGTGAGTAAAGTAAAGTAACATTTCAATTAGTCTGGATCACAGTGACAATAAACTCAGTTTTTCAATTGTGTTTTAAAGGAACATTTCGTGGTTAATTTCTGTTCACGAGGACTGAAGAGGATTGACCTTTAGCTCAGCGTGACCTCGGCTAAGCTAACTAGCAGACTGAGTAATTCAGATGTGTGTGTGTTGTGTTCTTATGTTGAACAGCCAGAACCGCACAGCGATCACCATGTCGGAGCGAACGCAGATGAAGACGAATGTCCCGGTGATGAATGCTGAGGAGCGCTGGTGGCTGTTTGCTAATGCTCCTAATGCTCCTGGCGGACGCCGAGCGAGCCATTTGTCACGAGGCAATATGTTGAATATCGCCAGATGAGAATGCAGCTGATTTCAGGCAAAAAGGAAACAACTGCACATATCTGGGTGGCGCATGTGTGCAATAAATTTAAAGAGATTGCACTGTCACCAGCTTTATTGGATTCAAATACGCTTAGCGCTATTAACATTAATATCCATCAGATGCTAAATATATTTCCTCCCCATGATACCGACCCGTGGGGATTAAATTATTCATTAGGCCCGTTCCAGGCATGGAAAAGAAATGCTTTGCTATAGGGGAACATTTGAAAATCCAAAAAGAGGTGAAGACTTGGGGAACGTGTCCCTGCTTCTTTACGCCTCAATAGAATAAAAATAGCATCAGAAAAAATGAACTCATGAAACCTTCATTCAAACCTCCGAGGACTTTTTTCTCTAAATGCCTTCACACACTTCCTGTTTGCACAGCGGTCAGTAGGAGGGCAGGGTTTAGGAGGACGGCTTCCCGCTGACATCACTTCCTGGAGAATCAGGAAGCTCTCAGCCATGGTTTTAGGCATGTGGTCTATAGGCCGTGTTCCAGTACCCAAACTGTCCATACTTGCGTACTTGTGTACCCGTGAAACGTCATCAGTGGGAGACCAAGTACTGTTCCAATTCTTAGGCCGTTTCTCACAGAGTACACATGGAATACCTGGATGTATCCTAGCTCCGCCCACTTTATCAAGGATTCATCGACACGGACTTGTGCAGGCTTTGGAAGACAATTTACCCATAATGCATTTGGCCAGAGAAGCCGGAGGAGATCCTGGAGGAGGAAACCCACAATGGTGAGTAAAGATCTGAACTATGAGCCTCATAGTTTAACAGAGTGTACTTTTAAGAGTGTTTTAGGCCAGAATATAGTAGTTTAACATGTTGTTATGAGGTTGATATTTCAGAACATTTGTTCTGAGGATTTCAGAGATTGTGGATCCAGACTGAGACGAGGCTGGCTGTGGTTCTCTACTGTGGTTAAACATGAGATCTAAATGTTCTAGTGTAAATCTAACAGTGTTCATGTACTTTGATATTTGCTGCTGAGGGGAAAGATCCTGTTTAAAACTGTTTAACTTGACTGAGAGGTGAAGGTTCTACTGGCCATCGTGTGTGTCTCAGTCATACAAAGGTTTTCTACTGGAGGTTCTGCTGGTTCTACTGGAGGTTCTACTAGAGGTTCTACTGGAGGTTCTACTGGCCATAGTGTGTGTCTCAGTCGTACAAAGGTTTTCTACTCTCACACAGTATAAGCCATGTGTGTATTTATGTATTTACTCTACGGAGAAATGATTAGAGGTAATGATTGGAGTACTTAACTGTAGGATGTATATTAGACAAATGTAATAGAGTACATATTAATGACAACAAGCAGCAGGAATGTGAAAAGCTGGTTAATTATTTAATAAACATCAGGGATCTTCAGTAAAACAGTAAAATACTAGTTTGTAGTAGTAGAACGTTTCTGATCAGCTGCTTTTATTGTTACTGAACTCCAAGGAGAGGAAGAGTAAAATAAAGGCTTAAAGGAGGTAGAAGAAATAGTAACACTGTACTATACACAGAACTATACACTGTACTTTATACAGTACTGTACACGGTAATATACACGGTAATATACACAGCACTGTACATTGTGCTGTACACAGTACAATACACTGTAATATACACAGCTACTATTTTACAATAATGTTCTAAAGTTTAGATCATCATATACAATGTCAGGTACAAATCACCTTCCTACTGAACCAGAGAGGAAACAGGTTCCTCCTCCTCCTCCTGCCCCTCCTCCTCCTCTCCCTCCTCCTCCCCCTCCTCCCCCTCCTCCTGCTCCTCCTGCTCCTCCTCCTCCTCCCCCTCCTCCTGCTCCTCCTGCTCCTCCTCCTGCCCCTCTTCCTGTTCCTCCTCCTCCCCCTCCTCCTCCTCCCCCTCCTCCTCCTCCTCCTCCTCCTCCTCCTCCACCTCCTCCTCCTCGCTCGGTTCTGCCTCCTCCTCCTCCTCCTCCTCCACCTCCTCCTCCTCGCTCGGTTCCTCCTCCTCCTCCTCCTCCTCCTCCTCCTCCTCCTCCTCCTCCTCCTCCTCCTCTCCCTCCTCCTCCCCCTCCTCCTGCTCCTCCTCCTCCTCCTCCTCCTCCTCCTCCTCCTCCACCTCCTCCTCCTCGCTCGGTTCTGCCTCCTCCTCCTCCTCCTCCTCCACCTCCTCCTCCTCGCTCGGTTCTGCCTCCTCCTCCTCCTCCTCCCCCTCGTCCTCCTCCTCCTCCTCCTCCTCCTCCTCCCCCTCCTCCTCCTCCTCCTCCTCCTCCTGCTCCTCCTCCTCCTGCTCCTCCTCCTCCTCCTCCTCCTCCTCCTCAGTTTCAGGGTCCATCATCCAGCCATGACAGCCACCACGTCATGAAGTACGCTGGTGTTCCATACGTTTTGTAAGGAGAACACAACAGTTGTGTTTTCAGAGACTCTGTTGTGGAGGGAACCCACTCTGAGGACAACGGCACAGCTTAAAGACCAACGTGACCACGAACACTACAGGCCTCAATCGGAGAAGGAAACGTGTTTCCTTTGCATCACTGCAGTCGATTCCTGCAGCAACCAGACCAATGAAAGGTTCTGCTTCAGTTCACCAAGCATAACAAGATCTATTGTTCTTAACGGGCACATCTCAGGTTAAAGCAAAGCTGCTTCTTAAACAAATGCTAGATGGTGTTTCAAAGTATGAATGGTTCAGAGAATAGACTTTCTGAACTTCCTGCTCAGACCTTGTGAAGCTATAATTCACAGACTTTGAAGCACCAATCCAAATGCATATTTATTCATCCATGTCAATATAATTAGAACATTGTTGAATTAAATAAAACTGTTGCCTAAAGCAATAATGGTTTTCTCAACCCGAACAGAACGTCGACGAGGCTTTGCACACAGTCTGACCTGAAGAGAACAATGGAGGGATGAAAATCCAAAACCACAAAGAATTAAATGCTTCGTCTCATAGAACAAGAATTATTATTATTATTTATTTATTTATTTATTTTTTCCCTTGTCCTGTTCGGCAGCTTGGACAAACAATATGATGTGATCTAGAACCTTCTGGAGTCAGAACAGTTTTTGCTCTTGAACAGGAAGAGACCTGGAGTCTCCTCCTGCTGCTGCTTTATTAGAAGTAGGCATGGCTGCTGTACACGACCGGGGGGGAACGCTCAAAGAGAGAGAAAAGAGAAGAGAGAAGGTTGAGGGGTAGGGGGGATGGGTGGGGGACAACATACAATACCCTTGTTACTGCTACATATATTATTTACAGTTATCACACTGATCCAAATGCTTTCCAACTGTTATTAGATGAAACCAGCTTGAGCAGCTCTATCTAGACAGACAAAACTAGAATTAAAATAAGACTAAGCCAAAACAAAACCACCGTTCATGTGACATTTCGATTCTGGACTTCACTAAAACACATTTCTGTTGTTTTTGTTTAAACTATGGTCGGTGAGACAACTGATCAGAGACGTTAGTAGAAATAAATATGAAGGATTTTAAACAAAAACCAATGAACAGGCTTCTGTGGAGCTGCTTCTCCTCTAAAAGAAGAATCGTCCAGGAATTCAGCTTTTTCCTTCTTTTCTTCCTGGATTGGATGACTGGTCTCATGACGGCGTGTAGCCTACAGCATTAGCAACTGATTGAGATCGTACATCGTCACTTTTATGTTGTGTTAGCTTAGTCTCTCTACAGATCAGAGTACTATGAGTACTTTTCATTAATCCCTTATCAAGTGTCCTTCACAAATGGCTCCTAGTAAAGTGAAAGTAAAGTGAAGTACTCCCAGTCCCAGAGGTTGCATACTTTAACAGCACTGACAGATTCTTACCAGCTTTGACCATGACAGGCTGTGCGATTCTCGACCGTCCCAGACGAACGTTAACACTGGTTAGAGAACTGTGGCGATGTCTTTGGTCTCGACTCTAAATGCATCGCTGAGAGGCAGGTAGGATGGCCGCTGTCACAGTATTACGACCAAAGACGACCTACGATCAGTATCAGACAGTGTCAGATATTTGGGGCAATGGTAGCTGCGACCTGGTTGTTATGTTTACATGTTGGAAAATAAAAGACAAGAACAGTAAATGCTAACGTAAAATGCTAGTAGACATTAAGTATTTACTCCCTATATGTGTTTGCTCCCTTCGCAATATTGGAACTGGAGTTGTCCTCTCGCTCTCCGAGTCACAACTGCATCCAGATTCTCCTCCTCCTGCTTTTTGCTCTCCAAACACAGAAACGTCACAGTTGCAAGGCTCCTATCTGTTTGTTTCTGTCGTCACATGCTGCCATTCCGGTGCCACAGCCGCCACTGTTAATTCCTCCTAAACCAGGGGTCGGCAACCCGCGGCTCCGGAGCCCCATACGGCTCTTTGGTCCCTCTGCTGCGGCTCCTTGAGCCTCCGTCCCACTGCAGCTCATCCCGGAGCAGAGCGGACCGGGACGGTATGGTACAGTAAGGCAAAGCACACCCAGAACCAACTGTGTTGCACGGTCCCACTACAGAGAGTGCGGTAAAATGTAGGTGGTGTTGTGAATGCCTGCTCAACAATAGTGGTGCGAAGAGCGCAGTAGCTCCCGGTGGGTTCTGTTCAGTGGCAAACGAGTCCAAATGGCTCTTTGAGTGCTGAAGGTTGCCAACCCCTGTCCTAAACTGATGCAGGAACTCTTTATCGGTGGAATCTGCTGCTCCACTTCCTGTTGGTTAAAGCAGACGTCCACACAGAGAAATACGATCTGTGTGCTGGTTCAAATCCCTGTTTAAAAGCTGGAAGCAGCGTCCAACACGTCAGCGTGAAATCAAAGCCTCGCTGCTTTACATCAGGTAGAAACAGCAGAGCGTGTTGGAGAGGCGGCAGGTGAAGCTCCGGGCTGGATTCTTCTTGGGATCTGTGATGTTTCTGCCAAAGTGGTCACAACATCAAAGTGTAGCCGACGGCGGCGCCGCTCTCCCAGAATTAAAGCCCACGTGGACTCGTTACATTTTCTTCGCTGACAGAGATTAACAGCCACACGGAGCTGGTCAGAGAATCACTTTAGCTCCTCACTTAGAGTCTGACTGTCAGTCCCAGGATAAAAAAAACAGTGAATCCTGAGAGAGTGTTTGACTCCTGCTGAATGCAACTTCCTGTTTCCTGTGATGGGAGGAGCATCCTGACAGCGATGGACTCCAGCTGGCTGCAGTTTCTTGTGATGAGAGTACCAGGGGTACTTCTTACACCAGGTGTCGAGGTAACATGGTTTTATGTCCCTCTAACGTTATAGTTAAGCTTGCAAAAATCCACAAATGATAAAACACATGGTTACCATGGAAACCAGTCTGTGTCTCAGGCTTCGCCCCATTCCCCCCTTCAACCAATCACAGCAAAGCACAGCTTTTAACATTTCTACAGGGAACATGTGATTGGCTGCTGACTGATTGATTAGCACACAGGCTAACTTTAGCAAGCGAGAATTAGCATTTAAATTTACCACACAGGCTAACTTCAGCCCGGTAGCTGAAATGTCTTGGTTACTGACATGCGTCACGATGTATTGGGAATAACTTACAGCTCCACGTTAGTTTAAAACAGCAATCCATTCTGTTTTATTCTTTTAATTCAGTGTTCCAACTTGTTTGGTACTGGAGGGAAACCAGAACTGTGAAACTGAATGTACATGCGGGGAGAGTCTGTGTTTAATTCATAGAAATACACCCAAGCTTCTCTTCCCTGCTAATGCTGATGCTAACGACCTGGATTATATGAACTTTAATCTCACAAACCTTAATGACTGAAACTGCTTTTCTCTCATTTTAATTTATGCGGCCGAACTGTTCAGCTCCGAGGCCGGCTCAGGTTCACGACAGCGATCCCTGCACCACCACCACCACCACCAACACACTGCTCAGAAAGCCATGTGAGGCTGAATAATTCCATTGACTTCATTAAAATGTAATTTTATGGCTTCATAATCAGGCCTCCCGCGACGTTAATGCAATTGGAGCCAAGTCAAGCAGCTCATTGTGCTTTTAAACAAGCCTCGGCTTTGACATGTTCCAATCATCACTTTGTGTGAGGATTTACTTCTCCGATGATGGCGATGATGATGATTAAGGTGATAATGCTTCATTTACATGAGAATTCGGGGGTTCATTGTACGGAGATTAAACCTCAGAAACCTGCGAACAAGCAGAAAAATAATTGAATCCACTCGCTCCGGGTTACTCATCAGGGACGTTTACCATCTTAATCATATTTCCTTTTCACAAATTTGATTCTCAGTTCACATTTCCTCAACGTAAACACTTGATTTTGCTGCGTTTCATTGTGTTAAGCATTTTTATGTGTTTAACCTGATTGGTAGACGACACCGTGTCGTGTTCTCTCCTGTTGACAGGCTGTTTGGACTCCTGAGGTGGGCTGAAGCATTTTGAGTGTTTTCGAACGATTCTTCCAGATCAGGGGTCGGCGACCAGCGGCTCCGGAGCCGCATGTGACTCCTTCATCATTCTGCTGCGGCTCCTTTAGCTTTGAGTACCCTGCAGTACATCCCTGAGCGGGCCGGGCCGGGCCGGGCCGGGCCAGGCCGGGCCGGTACGGTACGGTAAGGTAAAACGCACCCAGACCCAACTGTGTTGCGCAGTCCCACTATAGAGAGTGTGGTAAAATGCAGTTTGGGATGTAACGTCATTATGCAACAATAGTGGCACGAAGAACCTGGAAGTTACAGCAGCTCCACGGCCATCCGAAGTGGTGAGCTTCCTTTATCTGTGACACGGCAGGAAAACTTTCTTAATCTGAACTGCAGAGTCCATCTCCTGCTGGATCTCCTCTCCTGTTCCTGAGGGCAGCGTCTGAACCTCGTCATAAGACCGCGGTGCTCTGGAGCGCCGACATTTCAATAAAGCAGGTCACCAGAACTACCAGTGTGTGCAAAGCAGCGTATGTGAACATTAACAGGAGTGTTTACGGCAGATGGGATATTTTAATATTGCAGACTTGTTGAGAGCGACGATCGTCACGATGTGTGGAGGAACAATGCTTCATGAAAACAATTTTGTAGATGATCGATTGGTTACTTAATCACAACAACATAATCAATACTGTGGTCATATTGGAGGCAAACATTCTGCTTCATCGTCTGTCCGGAACATCGTAGAAACACTGGAGGAATCCTGATTATTAAAGTTGACGTGCTTGAAAACCAACACAAACACACCAAATCTAATTTATTCATGATCACCTGCCCAACATCCCTGATCACCTGATCACCTGCCCAACATCTCTGATCACCTGATCACCTGCCCAACATCCTCCACTCAGACCCGTCAAGTCCGGTGGTGTCTGGAGCTGAGACGTTAGAGAGCCTTCCATTCCGGGAGTTCAGGACCAAGTCAGCGTCCTACACTGGCGGTTGTGTTTCCTCAAGACATTACCGATCGATTTCTGCATCACATAAACTCCATTAACATCACTGGTTAGTTAGAAATACACCCTGAACTTGTAATAAAGTTCTCTGAAATAAACCAGACAAATACATTCTAAAACCTTTGGGGTTTGTTTCAATTAAAAATGTTTGAAAAAACTTTCAAAACTAGTCTGAATTACAGACGAAGGCAAACGGTTTAAAACCAGTTCAAAAAACGACATGAGAGAATCCATCAGAAACTGGTGTGGAATGTTCTCTCGTCCCTTCATCATCCTGAAAGTTTACTTTACTTGACTTTACTTTAAATGAGGTAATTTCTTTTGGTTTTTAACACCGAATTTGAAATAATTTCTTTTGCACCTCAATTGACAAAGGAAGCAAAGTCAGAATATGTGCAAATACTATGTATTTGCACAAGCGGACAGAACAAACATACCGTATGGTTCTATTTGTAGAATAAATATCAAGACAATGTGATTATTAGAAACATGTCGGGACAGAAGGAGAAAATCAGTTTTCATTCATGAGTGAACTGAAAGGCTTCAATTAGAGTTACGAATGAGAGAAAAACATCTGCATCTGCTGCTCAGTTCAGAATCACAAGACAATATTGATGAAACAGAAGAAA
The DNA here is from genome assembly GCF_963383615.2 of Lipophrys pholis. NCBI lineage: Eukaryota > Metazoa > Chordata > Actinopteri > Blenniiformes > Blenniidae > Lipophrys > Lipophrys pholis. The sequence continues at coordinate 27,408,900 of NC_137634.1, read as the reverse complement.
TCTGGAGGAATAGATGAGCAAGTGTGCAGTGAAGTGGTCCTCCAGTGAGATGACAGGGAGAGGAAGACTTTAAATACAGACATGCTCCTTCTGGTGGATCCTGAGAAACACCTTGAGGTTTGGTCTCCATGATGACAGCTGAGGTGACGCTGAGGCAGGAGACAAACGACCACGGGGACACGTCAACCCGCTGAGCTGTGCTCCGGCTCTCGTGTGAGAGAATGAAACGTCCCGGGAGGACGTGTCGGCCGCCACATGGAGCCATTAATTCTGCATCACGACCCGCCGGGCTGCCGGCCGCCGCGCGTTTCCTGTGGCATCGTTAGACCAGCAGCTGGATTAGAAGACTAACAAACACCAACAGCCTCATGGGACTGGGTCGCACAGAACCGTGTGTGTGTGTGTGTGTGTGTGTGTGTGTGTGTGTGTGTGTGTGTGTGTGTGTGTGATGATCCAGCAGACTGCAGAGTTCCTTCAGTATATGTGATGTGGAGAGATTGTCCTTCTCCAGACGTTGTTTGTGTTGCCAGTTTGACGTTGATCTTCCTGCTCAGAGAAACTCTTCAGCCATGGTTTGGATTTATTGTTCTTGGAAAGTTGATAAAGGTTCAGTCAGTCTCATCGAACCGTCTCAAACTGCCAGCTGAGGATTTTACACCAGTTTCATATATCACCTGGTCTTCGACAAACAGAAAACGCTTTGGTGCTAATCCGTTTGTCAATAGATTTATTGAGAAACGGATTATAATTTTAAATCATTTTAAACATGTTGGAGGGAATTTCGGTTTGCATACTAATGATATAGAATGCAGTTAAATAGTGAAACATGAATTGAGACCCTAAAGGTACCGCATGAAGGAAAAACTCATTTCAAAAAGAACTTTAAGTTGGGATCTCACAAGACCACAGAAATTTGGTTCATTTCTAATGACAAACAATCTTCATTTGTCCCTGAGCATCTCACTGCAGGGGGGTCCTGTTGCCACTGCAGCCCCATGCATGCAAATACCCCCCCCCCCCCCCCCCTTTCTGCTCAAAGGAGACTGACTGCCCCCCCGTGCACTCAGACAGTCACCGATTGGTGGAGTCTCCCAGGATTCGACACCTTGGAATGCCCCCCCCTCACCAAAAGCCTTTTGCAGAGATTCTCAAAGAGCTTTGCTCCTCCTCTCCAACGGAGGAGGAGGAGGGTTGCTGGAAGCAGCAAACACCAGAGGCCTGCAACCAAAGACCTCAACTCCTCTTCTGACCGACCACCAGGGTCAGACCTTCCCCCGGATCCAGAGACCAGAGACCAGAGACCAGCACCCAGAGTCTGATCTCCCATCAACCAGGGAAGACCAACCAGTTCCTCCAGGACGAGACCAGGAAACGACACCTCACAGAACCTCTGGGCTTTTTCCTCAACAAGCAGGAAAACCAGCACAGACCTGAGAGACCAGATCCTCTGGTCTGGACAAGGGAACAACCAGGAGGCTGCAAAGGAAGACTCTCCTGAACCATCAGCTTGGTCTTCTTCTCCTCCTGAACCATCAGCATGTTCTTCTTCTCCTCCTCCTGAACCATCAACATGTTCTTCTTCTCCTCCTCCTGAACCATCAACATGTTCTTCTTCTTCTCCTCCTGAACCATCAACATGTTCTTCTCCTCCTCCTGAACCATCAGCATGTTCTTCTTCTTCTCCTCCTGAACCATCAGCTTAGTCTTCTTCTCCTCCTCCTGAACCATCAACATGTTCTTTTTCTCCTCCTCCTGAACCATCAACATGTTCTTCTTCTCCTCCTGAACCATCAACATGTTCTTCTTCTCCTCCTCCAGAACCATCAACATGTTCTTCTTCTCCTCCTCCTGAACCATCAACATGTTCTTCTCCTCCTCCTGAACCATCAACATGTTCTTCTTCTTCTCCTCCTGAACCATCAACATGTTCTTCTCCTCCTCCTGAACCATCAGCATGTTCTTCTTCTTCTCCTCCTGAACCATCAGCTTAGTCTTCTTCTCCTCCTCCTGAACCATCAACATGTTCTTTTTCTCCTCCTCCTGAACCATCAACATGTTCTTCTTCTCCTCCTGAACCATCAACATGTTCTTCTCCTCCTCCTGAACTATCAACATGTTCTTCTTCTCCTCCTGAACCATCAACATGTTCTTCTTCTCCTCCTCCTGAACCATCAGCATGTTCTTCTTCTCCTCCTCCTGAACCATCAACATGTTCTTCTTCTTCTCCTCCTGAACCATCCCCTTGTTCTTCCTCTCCTCCTGAACCATCCCCTTGTTCTTCTCCTCCTCCTGAACCATCAACATGTTCTCCTCCTCCTCCTCCTGAACCATCAACATGTTCTTCTTCTCCTCCTGAACCATCATCATGTTCTTCTTCTCCTCCTGAACCATCAACATGTTCTTCTTCTCCTCCTCCTGAACCATCAGCATGTTCTTCTTCTCCTCCTCCTGAACCATCAACATGTTCTTCTCCTCCTCCTGAACCATCAACATGTTCTTCTTCTCCTCCTCCTGAACCATCCCCTTGTTCTTCTCCTCCTCCTGAACCATCCCCTTGTTCTTCTCCTCCTCCTGAACCATCAATTCAATTCAATTCAATTCAATTTTATTTGTAAAGCGCTAAATCACATCAACAAACATCTCAAAGCCTCTTACAATGATAGAGTACAACAGGACCCAACTAAACCCTTCCAAAGCAAGCAGGTGTAACAAGCAACAGTGGCCAGGAAAAACTCCCTCGCATGGAGAGAAGTTCAAGAACTCCCTCTTCAGGAAGAAACCGTGGGGCGGACCCTAGACTCTGGAAGGACGGCCATCCGCCTTGACCGGTTGGGGGGAGAACCGGTCAACATGTTCTCCTCCTCCTCCTCCTGAACCATCAACATGTTCTCCTCCTCCTCCTCCTGAACCATCATCATGTTCTTCTTCTCCTCCTGAACCATCAACATGTTCTTCTTCTCCTCCTCCTGAACCATCAACATGTTCTCCTCCTCCTCCTCCTGAACCATCATCATGTTCTTCTTCTCCTCCTGAACCATCAACATGTTCTCCTCCTCCTCCTCCTGAACCATCAACATGTTCTTCTCCTCCTCCTGAACCATCCCCTTGTTCTTCTCCTCCTCCTGAACCATCCCCTTGTTCTCCTCCTCCTCCTCCTGAACCATCCCCTTGTTCTCCTCCTCCTCCTGCTGAACTCAGCCAACCACAGGTAGCAGGAGGAGCTACCAGCTCCAGGAGCAGCAGCTTCTCTCCAGCCTGGACAACAACCAAACTCCTTCTTCAGAGAGGTGAAGGAAGTGGTACCAACCACCTGGGTGAGAACCTGAGATCAGTTCCTCCTGATGCTCTGGATAGATGTTTACCTTGATGAAGATGCTGGTTCTACTACAGTGATTGGGTTCTATTGGTGATGATATTAGGACTAGTTATCAACCTGTAAACCAACGTTAGCTCTGACACACACACACACACACACACACACACACACACACACACACACACACACACACACACACACACACACACACACACACACACACACACACACACACACACACACACACACACACACACGGTCTGCATGCTAACCTTTGCTTTACTAACTAGTTAACTACCAACCTCCACATTTCACACCAAAGACACCATCACACAGTAACTGAACACCGTCTGAACCTCCAGATCAGCTTCACATCAACTCATGTTAGAACTGTTCCTTTACCAGAGACACTCAGGAACCAACGCTACAGACCAGCTTCCCTTTGTTCTCCATCACCTGGTGGAGACTGAGGACAGCCTTCCTGCTCTCTGGTAACCTCCATTCTGAATGGAGTTTCTTGTGTTCCGCCATCTTGTTTTGTAGTTCCATCAGTCTCACACACCCTCCCTCCACCTCTCTCTCTCTCTCTCTCGCTACACACACACACACACACACACACACACACACACACACACACACACACACACACACACACACACACACACACACACACACACACACACACACACACACACACACACACACCAAGCTGTATTTAAGTAGTTAGAATCTGTGTTTTTATTTGTTTTCATTGTAAATAAATGTAATTTTTGGAATCATACTTACTGTCTTATTAATGAGCTCAAAGGTGAATGAAATGTCGACTCTTCTGTGTCAAAACTCCAAAATCCTTCAAGCTTTACGGTTATTTCTGGTAATTGTAATTAACTTAACCATTAATTCAAATTTCAAGTTAACTGTTTAGTTTATCTTATGAGACTGATAGAACTGAACTGGCTGTCATTTCCTGTTACACAGGTGGAGCTCCTGAGGGGTCTGATACAGATCAGATTAAATGCTCAATGACAATTAATAACTATCTTTGATAATTATTAATCACTATCGATAACCAAACTACCACAAAGCAACCTAAATGGTACCCCATGGGTGGACTGCACTATATACATGGTACCTAGTGATTATTATGAGGTAAGAAATCCCTACATTTTGCACCTCTGATCCTTTAACTGAAGGAATTCTGCAGATGTGTAATCCAGGGTATACGCAGGGATCGGGGGGTATAGGTAGGTATCCAACAGTATAGGCAGGTCTCGAGGGGTATACACAGGTATTGAGAGGTATACGCAGGTATTGAGGGGTATACGCAGGTATTGAGAGGTATACGCAGGTATTGAGGGGTATACGCAGGTATTGAGAGGTATACGCAGGTATTGAGGGGTATACGCAGGTATTGAGAAGTGTACGCAGGTATTGAGAAGTGTACGCAGGTATCCAGGGGTACATGCAGGTATCGATGTGTTCATGTGTTTTTCATTGTAACTGCAAAGCTTCTGTTTGCGTTTAGCTCCAGTGTGGCGCTGAACACTACGTCATTTCTATTGGTTGGCTAGCTGACGTAGTCGCAGCAGTGTCTCCATCACAACAAATATCTGACACTGTCAGAATTTTATGGCAGGTTGTCTTTAATTGGAAGACCATGATAACAGCCATCCTTGAACCGTCTCACAGTGATACGTAGAACCGAAGACCAAAGATATCCACACCGTTCTCTCACCATGGTCAACGTTCAACGTCAACGAAAAAAGCATCAACCGGACAAGTCAGATGAATGGACGTCAAATCAGAACACGTCCAATCAGAAGCAGTGAAAACACCAATCAAAGTTTTTTTTTCTCTTTCCACTCGTCTTCATTCTGCAGCGCTTCCAAAAGCCCCATTAGCTATTCAGGCAGCGAGCACTTTAAATCACAATTACAGAGACAGCCACACAAGTGAGTCGTATCAAGTTAAATACCAATTAGCAGCATGTGCCAGTTTTAATAGAGCTCCCACAATTACCGTTTTTATCTGAGTTTCTGAGGCACAAACAGACAACTTACAGAAGTCTCTGCCAATCTCTGGGTAATTACTTCAAACATGTATGATGTGACCGGAGTCAGAAGGCTAAAGAGTCATGTAGAGTCGAGTCCACAGACACTGAAGCTACTGATCACTGCAGACTCAGTTTCTTCTCTTTATCATAAACCACAAACATTTTATTGAATATATAACGGCTGGATTCAGAAGACATCTGGGAGAACTGACGATGAGTTTCTCTTTATGGATGAAATGAGCCTCAGTTCATTCATTTTCACTCTTTCTTCTAAAATAAGTCATTAAATACTGATTATCCAAGCTTTTTCATGTGGATCATACTTTATATCAAACATAGAAAATTAACAGTAAAGAAAGGAGAAACTATCACCAACTATAAGTGAACTTATGAATGAGATAAATCTCGTGAACTCAGTTCTGTGGAGATTTTTTGTTTCATCATATTGAAATACTGCTATTTTGTGTTAGAGTAGATTCGATTAGATTGAGTTTGAGTAATAACTTTTATACTGTGGTACTGGTACCGTGGAAAGGAAAAACAAAACTTTATAACAGGAAGAAACTTGCAGAAGGTGGAGATTTTATGACTTCCTGGTTTTGATGAAACCTGACGATGATGTCTGAAACAGTAAAAAATGCACAGGTAAGTGGTCTTTGTGGCTGAGCATCGTCCTTCACCAACCAGAACGGCCAATAAAAGCTCCACACACTTCACTGATGGTACGAACACATTCAGAGGTACAAAGTGACACTTTTCATCTGGGGGGTAAAATCTGAGAGGAGCTGCATTAAAGACGAAGGCAGCAGTTGAAGACGGCTGCTCAGTTTCACACTACCGAGGTTATTGTTGGTAAAGTAGGTTTGTTATTTTGACCTCAGTGTTTCACAGTTCTTCCTCCTGGGAGCTGGAAAAGAGATAAATTCATTGCAGCGCTGCGAGGTTAGCAACCTGAAACCGTTGCGACTCCAGCCGAGGTGGACGTGACCTCCTGACCTTTGTTCCTCTACCAGCAGTCCCACAAGCAGCTCCGTGTCCGGATACTTCACAGAGCTTGGACACATTTGGTCCCTGGTTCAAAAACAAAGATTCAACAAGGTCTGAGGATCGTTGCTTCAAAAAGAATGAAAAGACACATCCCAAACTTCTCTGACTCGGCTCTGACAATCCTGGACTGGAAGATCACATTTATCCATTGGGTCTGGACCGAACTCCGACTCTCCACTCAGTTTGTGGTGAACATCCACAGACACCAACCTGGAAACATCGTAACATCGTAACCATCAGCTCAGGAAACATCTACACACTGGGTTAGTAGAGCAGAAGAGGGGCAGACCCCCCATCACTCCATAAAACAGACAGGAAGTGTGAAACCTGCAACAAGCTTTGCAGGTAAACCTGAAGGTTTGAAGCGGACGAGATGATTTGCATTCTAATTATCGGATTAGAAGAAACAGACGTACGATGGACACTTAAATACTTCACTGCTGATATTTTAGAGAAAAAGTATTTGGCAGAAGAGAGAAGCCTCGTTCCGTGCGAGGCGTCCTATTTACACAGCAGTACCTCGTGAAAGCTTTCAGACCCCAGTGAGATGGAGCTCGGCTGATGTGTTGTTGCTCACAGCTACAGACTTTAAACCACCGGTTGCCGGTTCATTGCCTCAGCGCCTCATGGCGTTTGAAGGAGCAGAAAAAGATTTGATCAGCTTCTGGGAGTGGAGCAGCGGTGCGGCGGCGGTGGAAATGTCACAGTGGAACCGGCTGGATTTCTTCATGATATCAGCCCATCAGGGTATAATACGTCTTATCTACCAACCGCCATCTTAACCAGGCTAATCATGTAAATCACACAGTGCCTTTATTTGGCATAAACACTCAGTTTTAGTTGAGACACTCATTTAGTTGCCAGATTAAATCTGCGGCAGATCCGTCTCCTCTTCAGCGGCAAACCCTCCGAGTTTTACACTTTGAAAATGATGTGAAGATAAACTGATGTGATCCTCCTCCGTCTCACTCCATCCCAAGGTCAAAGCAAAGAAAACAGGCTGGTCGCTGGGGCTTCACAGGATGAAATGTTTATGCATCGCAAAATAGGTCCTGATATTGTTTGGTTATGCTTTTAAAGTGTGTTGATATTTCAGTTTCCACGGTGGGAAGCGTTTCATCTTTCCTGACATTCGTGAAGAATCCCAGGAGGGGAGACAAACAGAGTCAGTGAAGGTCAGTGGAGCCGTCCGAGGAAGTGCCTGTTGTCTCAGAGAACAAGCCTGCTGTCATCCAACTCCAGCTCCGAGGCAGCACCCTCCCGGCAGGAAACCTGCAGAGCAATCCGTGGCGTTCCAAGCTTTCACAGCTCCATACGAACAAACACTCCCACACTGCTCACAGAGGCAACTGGGCTTCATCTGGATGTAACGCATTTCAAACACTTCTACATTGGTCCATTCTGCCGATGAAGCAGTCTTTACTGGTTGGAAGATGGAGGCCTTTCTGGAAATGAAATTGGGAAATGCTGTTTTCCAGCTTTGGTGCGCTCGGAAAGATTTTCATCTAAATCTTTTTGAACTGCTACACTTTTCGAACAAAGAATAAAGACCGTTTACATGGCAATGATTTCAAGTGAAAATGCCGAATGGCAGTGGTGCTCGGAGCCACTGAATGTGCATCTTTTCCAAAACACTACAACTCCATTGCCATGTAAACAAGCAAAAATGATACTTTTTGAAAATGCTCAGGCTCTGTGTTCTTCTGCACATGCTCAGTCGATGGACAATAACAATAAAATATAAAAATAAAGTTTCTGAATTTAATGTAAATGACCTCCTGTGACCCACCTGCCATTTCTCTGGGGACCAGCAGGGGGCAGGGGTGACATTATTGAGATCCTGACTAAACATGCGCCATTACATCTATAAAAAGTTATTCTGTGAATAGAATTGATGATGAGTTGACCCTAAAGACACCTGATGAAGATAAACTGGCACCTGTCACTCTCCTATATAGAGCTCAAGCCACTTGCTCTGATCTCTGATCTCTGGTCCAAACTCTGGGCGAACCTCTGGTCTGACCTCTGGTCTGACCTTTGATCTCTGGTCTGACCTGTGGTCTAACCTCTCCTCTGGCCCCTGCTCTGACCTTTGATCTCTGGTCTGACCTGTGGTCTAACCTCTCCTCTGGCCCCTGCTCTGACCTCTGGTCTGACCTTTGATCTCTGGTCTGACCTTTGATCTCTGGTCTGACCTTTGATCTCTGGTCTGACCTGTGGTCTAACCTCTCCTCTGGCCCCTGCTCTGACCTCTGGTCTGCACTTCACCAAGTTCATCACAGTAAAGGCAGTTTGCTGTTTTTTGTGACATTGGCAGGCATCAGAGTCTGAACTCATTCGAGACACGTCATCACGTCCTAATGGAGACAAAGCATCCGCACGAGGTACAAGTACACACTTCTCCAAATCCTGCCTAATTCGTATGCTTTCAGTCTCTTTCTGAGTACGTTCCTTGGAGATCGGCTTCTCAGAACTGGGACAGGAAGTTGTCTGTAATACTGCTCTCTCCGAATTCTCTAATATAACTTAATTTCATCTGTAATAAAGTCTATGCAACCTTCATTGAGTCCAGTGAATCCTTCCAGCTCCTCTCCAGATTTTATTCAATACTGAACTAAAGGCAGTATCTTTTCTGACAATCATGGCTTATAGGTTTTGACAGTTGAAGCCTCCTGCCCCATCTGCAGAGAGTGGATCTGTCTGCTGAACTGAATAGAGAACCCCCCCTTTCCTGAACCATGGTCTGAATCCCTCTCTTCTTCTATCCCATAAACCCAACCAGAATAACAGAAAGCCTCTTCCTCTGAGTCTGGTTCTGGTTCTGCAGGTTTCTTCCTGTTAAAGGGGGATTTTTTTTCTTTACACCTTCTCCTATAATTGCTCTTGTGGAATTGTTGTTTTTTCTGTAAAAGTTCATTGAAATGACTTTTATGTGTTGCTATACAATTAAAATCTAACTGAGGATGTCCATTTGTCTGAGACCATTGGAGCTCAGCATTAGACCAGTGGGGGGAATCTTCCCCCCATGGCCCGAGATGGTCACTTTTCTTAAAATAAAACAATATAAATGTGTTGTGGCTGAATCCTGCAAATTTATTGTTGGTTTCTGGGCTGCACTTTATCTCAACACCAGCATTAGAATACTCAGTCAACAAGCTTTTTCCCATTAACCGAATCTTCACAGACGACAACAGTGTTTATTGTTGCATTCAAAGACCGTCTTTCAGTCGGGACGGAGATAAAGTACAGCAACTGTCAGAACGACGCCATGAAAGGAAAGAAACAACAATAACAACAACAGACAGAGAGCGAAGCAACGCTCTTTCCTGATTGCGCTGGTTTTCTCTCACTCTGACTTTAAAATGATGGAGGAGTGCAGACGCAGCGGAGGAAGAGCTAAGATTAAACTGTGCCAACAAAGACTGATGGCCTGCATGGAAATGTCAGCGCCAGTCGTTTCTGAGAGGAATCTCAACAAAAGTGAGTCATTTAAAAGCAGCTTTCTGATGAGAAGCAGGTCTTCACCCCCAGCCGGCAACGACAAGAGCGATGGCGAACAAGCAGAGGGAGGATCGGCAGAGATGAGAGTATCTACCGCCAGAGGAGGTTAATCGAAACGTCTTTCTTCACTCTAATGGTTCAAACACTGTTGTCATTTGAAGAAAACTCACTTAGAGCTTTTATGGCTTTGAGATATCAACAGAATGCAACCTTCACTGAACCCCAGGGGAAAAAAAGAAACTTCCAGAGAGGTTACTAAACTTGGTGGAGATTCTGAATAAAACCTGGAGCCACAGCAGGACTATGATGCAGAAGTAGTTCTGTTCAGGTCTCATGTTGTTGAATCTTTTCAACTCCTACTTTCACTCTTTGTAATGAGTTTTTAAGTTGTTACTAAAGGAGGAGGAGAGGTGAGAGAAGCTCCAGTTACTGCTCAGTAAACCAGTCCACGCGATTTCAGGACGATATGCTCCGAGTCTGGAGGGTTCCAGGGTTCATGAAGCCTCAAAGTCACAGTTCAGGGTGGAAAATATCCTCAACAACTCTGCTCAGTATCTTTGACAAACATTGCAATAATCCACCACAGTGGGCCTCTGTAACTTAGGCTCTACAAGTAACTTAGGCTCCACCAGTAACTTAAACTCCACCTGTAACTTAAGCTCCACCTCTGTAATTAGGCCCCGCTCATTTAAAAATGATGCTTTTTCAGTTTAAACGTTGATGTAGAACCGGTCTCAGCCACATTCACCAATCACCCACAGCAGTGGTGACGGCGGCTGACCTCCAGCAGGAGTAATTTGAAGTTCAATATTTGGTTCAAGGACACTTTGGCACACGCTGAGGGGGAGATGGGGAATCAAACCCACAAACTTGATGGCAGCCAGCTCCACCGAGGCCTCGGGTATCAGAAACACCTGAGTTGACGCTTCAGGTTTGATGCAAAGAAGAAAATCTTTGACTTATTCTGCCTTTAATAGAAAATAAAAAACTATTTTTTTAAAAATGGTGTTATCAGCGGCCGTGGCCTTCACAGTGAATTATTTTAAGCTCCCAACACTTAAGAAACTACATAAAATATGTATGGCTGTTCTAATTTTTCCATTTGAGGCAGATTAGAGCTTGTTAAAACTGGAATTTGAAGTGACATGAGTCCAGGAAGTCCTTATCGGGTGCGTGTTTCTGCACAGCTGAGAGCACAGCGGCCCCAGATTATTCACTCCACCAAAAAAACCACACTACTTAGCATTCAAAAGGTCAGCGGCAGCAGATAAATCCGCCTTATCGCCGGTCGGGGATGTAACAGAATTGGACTGCATTAAATTATCCTTCCTTTTTTTTTTTTTTATTCCACCCTGAGAAAAATATTAGCATTCTAGATAAATTACTGAACTCTGGCTTTTATCTGGCTCTCTGGAAGTTATTATTTTCCACACTTCTCCTGGATTTGAGGATGAGAACAAGCAAGGATAATAGAAGGTGTTTTATATTTCACCCTGAGGGTTGCTTGACAAGTTTACGACACGGAGCTTTCCTTTCAGACGACCATCAGGCGCCAATGTACGAGAGGTCTTTCATCAAAATTTACTAGAGTGTCCAATTATATGAGCAATTTTACTGATGCATCAGCAGCAGGATGGACGTCTTCAGTGGAATGGAGGGGCCGGCGGCGACGCCCTGAGGACACTTGTATTTGAAGTTACAAAGCAGATTACTTCTCTTGCTCAGAGATTCTTTCTGCGACGGCCCTTCAGAGGTTCTCTGGTGAAGAGGTAATCAATCCGAGATGCTTCCTCCTCGCCCAATGTGCCACGCCTCGGAGTGGTTTTCATTCCTATCGCAGCGGCGAGACGCCTTCTCTTCAGGTGGTGGCGGCACTAAACTTAAGTACTGATCCTGAAAGCACTTTTGTGAAATGAACCAGGACCGACACACACACCAGGTCACACACTAAAGACATCTCCCATCAGAAAACCAGCGACACCATGACGCCTTCTCATGGACCCTTGTGTTCTTCCCATCCAATGGTGCAGATGAGCAGCCTCTCCTCCGTCAGTCTGCCCCGGAGCAGCTGAGGCTACATACCTAGTTTAACACCATCCAGTGTGGAGCGAATGAACAATGCAATGGAAAGCGCTTTCTAAAAGTCAGGCATCATTATTATTATTACATCAAGTTGAGTAATTTTCATGGTGTCACGTCAACGCAGGTCTTTCCCGTTTGGACAGGAACCTTCTGAAGAACAACGGGGAGAAAGAAGAGAGTTTTGGCTGGTGTGGGGTGGGGGTGGGGGGGGGGGGGGGGGAGTGGTGGGGGGAGACTTCAAAAAGAGTCTCAGGAGACAAAACAGGAAAACAGATATGTCGACAGGTGGTCCAGCTCCTGGCCCTGGTCCAGGTCCTATTCCTGGTCCTGGTCCTGGTCCTGGTCCTGGTCCTTGTCCTAGTCCTAGTCCTGGTCCTGGTCCTGGTCCTGGTCCTGGTCCTGGTCCTGGTCCCAGTTCCGGTTCCGGTCCCCATCCTGGTCCTGGTTTCCTGACGGTGGAACCCTCCAGCTCGGCTCGGCGCTCCAGTTTGTTGCTCAGTATCTTGTCTTCTGTCTCCATCATCCATCATGTCTGCTTCTGAACACGTCTGATGTGAATTTTTGTGGATTTTTAACTTCTTATTAAAAGGTTCTGTGACCACGCTGTGGTTGTTGTTATAACCATGTGATTGTTATTGCACATGTATGGTGAGCTGCTGCTGGAGGAGAGTGAAGGACACAAAGACCTGAGTGATGAGCAGACTGCCAACATGGCTGCGTCCAACTGGCCGTTCAGCTCCGACACCGTCCCCGGAGGACAGATATAATTAAATAAACGGCAATCTGCCCCCGCACCACACCAAACAGCGGCCGGAGCATTCACGGTAATGGCTTCTTAAACAATCCACTATTCTGTTCCGTAATGACCCGTGAAGAATCCGTCCTGCTGCCTCTGGTCCGCTGCTGAACTGTGCAGTGGCGCCGGCGGCGCGGCGCGACGCAGGCGGCGGCGTCTGCACCAGACCAACAGGCCGATTGATAAAGCTCCGCTCGCCGCCGCTGCTTCAGCCAACCGAGAGGCGCCGCCGGCCCGGGCCTCTTCCAGGTCACTTCCTGTCAAACCAGCGCAGCCGGGCTGAACGTCACAGAGTTAATCTGCAGGAAGTCGCGACAATGTCGCCTGGAAACACCATAATCTGAGACGCTGGGTGTTTCTGCAGATTACCATCATCAGCACAACAGAACACACACACACACACACACACACACACACACACACACACACACACACACACACACACACACACACACACACACACACACACACACACACACTGTTCTTATTTAAGCCTCTACCGAGCACCACTGCCATGTTTATTCATTATTAGATCGACACTGCAGCTTCAGATGAATCAGCTCCTGAAAGCAGGATTGATGACCAGGTCAGGCTGGGTTTTATGAGGCTCCACCGTTTCAGGAAGTAACTTCATAGTAACACAAAGAGAATTGCTTTGATTTCTGAGATTTACTTCTGTTCTCCTCATGAGAAAGAAGTTTGCTTCAGTTAGAGTTAATATCTCAAATGTTACAATTTCATTGAACTCCTGTTTTCTACAGAACAAACTTTAATCCTGAACTGAAGCCAATCCTCCCGACAGCGATTTCAAAGATTTTTACATCTCACATCTTCCTCCTGATGTAATTTATCGAACATTCAGATTATTGAGCATCTTCCTCATCGAACATTCAGATTATTGAGCATCTTCCTCCTCTAACATCCAGGTTATAGAGCATCTTCCTCCTCGAACATCCAGATTAGAGCATCTTCCTCCTCGAACATTCAGATTATTAAGCATCTTCTGTAAAATAGTCAGGGATTATGTGTTTTGAGGAACATTCAGGTTTCAGAGTTGGTTGCTTTGGTTTCCTCTGATAGAGTTCCCTCTCAATAGCGAGCAGCACCACATGTTGACTGCACTGAAGAAACCCATCACTCTGCAGCTTTCCACCTAATTTATGTGTTTATAATAGAATCTGGACGGCAGCAAAGGTCTCCAGCATTAATGCAGTGTGCAGCCTTCAGACTGATTAAGAGGATAAATCAATCATGTTTTATCGTCTCTTCAGGGAAAGTCTTCATGATGATATTAAACACAAATCTGTCCTCTATTCACTCCTCATGTATTCTAACGTCACTGATTTGCTCTCCGAGCCTTAATAAGGCCTTTAGGAAGGCTCGTAGAGCTTCTTCAGGTCACACTGGACCATTTTAGTACTGCTGCTGTAGGTTTAGATGCTGGGATACCTTTCTAAAGGCATGTTCATTTAATGTGAAATTCCACACAATAATATCGCAGCATGTCATTAAACTAAAGTGTTAAGTTACTTTATGGTAACACCATACAGCTCAGATCCTAATGGCTTTACAGGCAAACAGCTATTAAACGACATTCTTTTGCCTCCAATTTGTTTTTCATGACATTTTTTCTGGCTCATGAATGATTCATCCTGCAGACTCAGTCCCTCATGCAAAGTGATGTGCAGCGCAGGCCGATCTGTTTACTGGATGCTGAGGTGACTGATTCTCATGTCGACATGTCTGCAAATCAACCCACATCTGCTCCACAGATTAAAGTGGGCAGAAGCTTGAACTGAGGAGTAGGTCGGGGATGGCGGCGGCAGAGGTGCCGTTTCACCTGCTAAAAGAGGAACGCTCAATTTACCCACAATGCAGCCCACATTAAGCCGCCACCCAGCCGGCGCTCGGCAGTAAACAGAGGGCGGGTTCATTCAGAGGATACGGTTTATTAACGAAGTGGGAGACGTTAGCTGATGAATCAGAGGAGGAAAATAGATGGAGGGGAAAACAAGAGCAGCTGCCTGCCATTGTTTCCTCTTTCTGCGCTCAACAGGACAAAGATGTCCGCCCCCCGTGTCTGAACGCCATGTCAGCCGCAGGATGTGACAGGTCCCGATAGAAACCACAGCGTCTGACATCTTCCTCAATAAACTTCAGGGTGTTATTTTTCCAACAGTGAATACATTAAAAAATCTAGGATTTGCAATCAAGGAGTTACAAAACCTGAACAAACACTGTGAAGGAGCGTCTGCTCTTATAATTGATTTAATGATTAACGACTGAATCCATGTTGTTTCAACACTCATGATGGTAACCAATCAAAGATCGATTGATTTTCTCCATCACCTGAAATTGAACTGATTTGTGAAAAACATGCATCAATCTGCAATAATCCAGCAGCAATCATAACAGTGTATTTTCAAAGCAAGTTGATCCAATAATCCACCATCGATCTAATATTTTGGGGACAAAAAAGTGAGGTGACCATCTTGGAGTCCGACTCTGGACAGCGGCAACGTAGAAGGATGAAGCTGACGTGTTTTTAATAACAGTTAATCAAAGGTTGGTTGATAATGTTATTGATGATCAAGTAAGGAGATGCTTGTAATGTGCATCCGATATAATCCCACAGCTCTCCTATAAAGCAGATTGACAATGCCCAGTAATTATTGTAAAGATCTATTGTGAAATTGTGAAGCAACGACAGTAGAACGTTATTTTACTGCAGTAAATGACTTGTATTTGTATTTGTAGCGATATAAATCAAGCGGATCACCAGCACCACTTTAACCAACCACCGAAGACTTTACAGCTGATCACATTTCTACTTTCATGTTTAACATTTCCCCGGAGCTTTCCACCTTCCTGTGGGCTCTCCACCTTCCTGTGGGCTCTCCACCTTCCTGTGGGCTCTCCACCCACCTTCCTGTGGGCTCTCCACCCACCTTCCTGTGGGCTCTCCACCTTCCTGTGGGCTCTCCACCCACCTTCCTGTGGGCTCTCCACCTTCCTGTGGGCTCTCCACCTTCCTGTGGGCTCTCCACCTTCCTGTGGGCTCTCCACCCACCTTCCTGTGGGCTCTCCACCTGCAGGAAGGTTCTTAATGGTGCAATGTGATCTGGGTGACGGTGCTCAGACTGACACCCCCACCATCAGAGGGAGAAGATGGAGGAGATGGATGGATGATGGATGATTAACATTGAAGATCAAAACGGACCAACAGCAGAGCAGATTTTACAGTGAAGCTTCTCTTCACTGGAATTGAGACTAAAACACACAAAGAGAAGCACTGATAATGATCTACGGTAATAGTTGTATATGGAGGATAGTATATTATATATGGAGGATAGTATATTATATATGGAGGATAGTATATTATATATGGAGGATGAAAAAGCTGCTGATAAGAGAGAGAGAGGGAAACAGTCATCAGAGACGTCAAGAGAAACAATGTAGAGAGAAAGAACCAGCAGATGGCGGTGATGCAACTTTATGGATGCAAACTGCTGTTAAAGCCAGAAGAAGAAGAAGAAGAAGAAGAAGAAGAAGAAGAAGAAGAAGAAGAAGAAGAAGAAGAAGAAGAAGAAGAAGAAGAAGAAGAAGAAGAATTTGACTTTATTGCAGCTCAATAGTATTTGTATCTGTACTCATATTTAGCAAATAGCTAAAAGTTAGTACTCATACTCGTGATATTGGTGCATCTCGACACAAAATCACTGAACGCAGGAGAGATTATTTGTGTCACTACAGTGAAGAGCCTCTTTACTGTTAATCTATTTATAGCAACACACCAAAGTTCAAAAGTCACTAGGGTGCAGATTTATTCCACCACTACAGTGAAGTACTTCTTTACAAGTAAACTATTTATAGTGAGCACACCAATTGTTGTGGTGACCTGCCTGAGTGCTCCAGGTATGTACTGCTGGGGGGGGTGGGGGTGTGTGTGTGTGGGGGGTGCTGCTCCAGGCGCATGCCGGCGCGCTCTCATGCTGCTCTGTGTGCGCGCATGAGTCCCCGCGGCGCACCTCAACAGGTGAAGCACAATGGCGCTGATTCGGTCTCCCTATAAACGGAGGGGGACAGCGATGCGCGAGCATTTAGTCTGTGTGCGGTGGAGAGGAGACGAAGTGAAGGGGTGAGCTCATGACTGAACAGGCCAGAGTCTTTCTGTATGGCGTTTGCATGTGCTCCCTGTGTGGGTGTGGGTTTCCTCCCACAGGGTAAGACCCCCAGCTTCCCCCTGAGCAGGACCCCAACCCCAATCTAGGGGATTAACAAAGTGTGATTCTTCTTAAAGGACACTACTGTGAAGATCCTCTGTGGGAATCTACTGATCATATAATCCATGAGACCAAGGTTCCAATAGCAGAATAGATTTATAATGTCAGTGTTAATCTCTTTATAACACGGACTCTACACAGCTCCTCTCTTCAGTAAAGATCTTTATGCTGTCAATCTGCTACTTTAAGTGTTTTTTAAGTTTCTACTTGAGCAAACAGAGGAAATGCACCAAACTCTCAAACTCTCAAACTCTCAAACTCTCAAACTCTCAAACTCTCAAACTCTCAAACTCTCAAACTCTCAAACTCTTCTCAACGAGACGTTTCTGTTTTTTTAAATCAAAACCTTAAATTGTTTAATTGGTAAAATCACATTTTAACATGGTGGAAAACTTCAGTTTTCTTTTCCTAAATAGATCCCTTGTATGTTCTATTTCTTGTAGTTTTTTTGGCTTGTTTACTTGTTTGTTGTTGGTTGTTGTTTTGTTGTCATTGGTTGGATGTTTTGGTTCAGTCGTCTCTTAATTTTCCACCTTCAGGTCAAAATAACGGCGAGTTCAGGCAGAGAGCTGAACCATTTCTTCCTGTTGGCATTTTTTATTTATTTTTTAAACTGATGCTCTTTTTTAAAACCTGTTATATGGTTTGTCATTATTCTATACTTGAGCGATGTACTGGTCTGAATCAACAACACCAGTTTGACACCGCCGATGTCAGAGCTGATACTGGGCATCAAGGCATTTTTACCAACTCTCCTCATAACAAGCGATTCTTATTTTAAACATACTTTAACTTACAATGCATTAGTCAAATGTTTTAGGAATACAATATTTTTCAATATAAATAATGAACAATCTTCCAAAAACCAAAAACTACAGGAGTAATAAATAGCTAAGATGTTTGTCGAAGCAGTAAATCTAAGTGAAGTGATGTTGGAGGGACTGGCGGCTGGATTAATCACACTGTAAAGAGGTTACTGTTGTGTTTACAGCAAACATTTTACAGTGTGATTAAATCCTAATTGGGTCAGTGCACCTTGCAAACAGATTATACACAAGACAATGAATAAAGACATTATCATGCAGTTGATGGCCTCTGCTCATCAAACCCTGCGTGACTTTTAAGAGTGTAATTATCTGCCATTTGTTTTCTAAAAACACACATTTACAATCTGAACTCCACAGTGAGAAACTGATCCTATGATTAGTATTCATGACTCGTCGTTTTGTAAAACAAGCATATTTATTATTCCCGGTCGGTACGAGCAAACTAAAGCAACTGGAAAATAACCTTTCCATGAACCTCGGCGAGCGAGCGAGCGAGGCCTGTCCAATCTCAGACTCACTTCCCTTTTAACTGAAACCACCACGCAGACACACAATGGCACAGCCAGACGGCGGCTGAAGCCATGTTGGTCTGTATGTTTGAATGTGAAACACTGCTTCATGTAGCAGCAGGCCAAGCTGAACACACACACACACACACACACACACACACACACACACACACACACACACACACACACACACACACACACACACACACACACACACACACACACACACACACACACACAATGTAATGAGAATTCAGAAATGCCAGCCACTCTGTGAGCCAGGTGCCAAATGGCATGGAGGCTGTCTGTGGTTAGTTCGTCTGCAAAGGCTTGTGGGTTTTTTTCTGCTAAAAGTCAACCCCCAAAATAGCTGTGGTGGAGTGAGTGGAGGAATGAGAAGTGGCTGGTGTCCTGAGCCGGCTGGAGGGTCCACTGCTTTGTAGTCGACACGGCGGCCGAGCAGCAGAACGCAGCCGCACTCGCTCAAAGACGACGCCTCAGCTCCACCATTTTTCATCTGCTGACAACACGTCTGACAATCGGCTTGTTTGTCCTTCAGGTCCATCTCACACGCCAGAGCTTCGTCTGCACGTCTTCATCACAGACTCCTGGAGTCCAAGGAAGTCGGAGCATTCCCCAGCGACGTCATCATGACGGCGTTCTGAGTGATTGGATGGACGGAGGCTCCGGTCACACGAGTGACCCACACAAGTGAAAACGCCAAATTTTTTCGTTTTGGTTACTGTTGTTTTGAAAACGATGTCCAATTTCATGGCAACGAGAGAAACACCGAAATCGGTGGAGTTTTGATGTTTGGCCACTTGTTGGTGCTGTTTGTCTCTGTAATGAAACCACACACACACATACAGCAGAGAACAATCTGCTCTAGACGCCAACAGGAGAACATGGACAGTGTAGTGGACAGACCAACAAGTTGGATTGTTATTAGGGTGACTGTCAAAATAAAAGTACAAAGTCCAGGAGAATATGGACACGGAGTCATGACACCACGGAGGAAACATTTTTCTCATTCTCTAAACTGAGCATGTGCAGTGGAACTATTTAGTACGGCCGGGGTGTCCCTGACCAGGACCAGGACCAGGACCAGGACCAGGACCAGGACCAGGACCAGGACCAGGACCAGGACCAGGACCAGACTTTCTGCTGTTTACACACACGAAGTCTGAGTGTTTGGAGAAAGCTTTGTTTTTGTCTACATGACCACGAACTTGGAACATTTTCTAAAAGAAGCACTTGCGTGTTGTGTGGGTGTTGACTCCGAGAATTGTTGTCAAATAAACTGACACAGAAAGCAACAAAAGTTCTGCATTTCACCTTGAAATTGTTGTCATGGAAACGGGTCTTTACATGAACTTATGGCTGACTTCCTGTAAACAGTGATAATAAGAAGGCTCCATATCGTCTGCATGTCTCAGTGTTTTCAATCAGGACAGGTTCCTTCAACATGACACCTTCTTACAATCATGTTTTTTAATTATCTGAACGCTCAGAGTCTCAGAAGATGAATGAATGTAAAAATATTCTGTTGTTTCAATGCTCTGGTTGAACCAAGAGACAGAAGAAAACAGCAACGTCACGACACATTCCAGCTCTTTGTTTGGATCAGAGTTTGATTGTCTGGTTTCCAAAATCGCAGGTTCTCTGGAAAACGGGCACAGAGATGCGGCGAGCTTCCCGCGGCGAGCTTCCCGCGGCGAGCTTCCCGCGGCGAGCTTCCCGCGGCGAGCTTCCCGCGGCGAGCTTCCCGCGGCGAGCTTCCCGCGGCGAGCTTCCCGCGGCGAGCTTCCCGCGGCGAGCTTCCCGCGGCGAGCTTCCTGTGCAGCACACAGACGACCGGAGTGAGCAACCAGCCGGTGAAGTGGTGCAGAATTTAGGAAAACAAACTCAATTGAGTGAAAATCCGACTCAGATTCACCACAAACATTTTCATCTTTCTGCTCGCAGTGGAAAGAATCAAGTGTTTGCTCATTCAGCGTGTAAACAACGCAGCGGCAAAACTCCACGGCTCGAATGTAGGAGATGAGAGCGAGGGAATCGAGGTCAACGGAGGAATTCATCCGGCCGCGTCGACTTGCAGACGGGTCGAGGCCACAGCCGCCTGAACGCCGTGATTCAAGTCTCACCACATGACAGGCTTCCTCCTGACCCGCAGCACAGCTCACGCACTTCCTGTCACCCGCTAATTAAGTCTCACACCGGTGTGGGGTGTGTGTGTGTGTGTGGGGGGGGGGGGCTGCAGATGGACTGCGGGGGAAGATGGACGGTTGTGACAAGACAGCCCGGCACTTAGAGGGAGAGTTTTCTGTCATGGCCGAGGAGAGCCGGTCCTTCAGTCCTTCAGTCCTTCAGTCCATCGGGGAGGACGTGTCAGTGGCTGCTAATGTCGGCGAGCGGTTTGCCTGGCGGCGCGGCGGGTGGCGCGATGGGCGGCGCGGCGGGGGCCGAATGCCGCCTGCCAAGTGCAAGCTTGAGCTTGACCTCGTCTAAAGGGGATGTTGTAGGGTCATTAGCTGGAATAATTGATTATTTATAGTCAGATCAGAGATGCCCTTGATGGCCTGCGGCGGGCGGACCATCGCTCAGCTCAGCGCATAAATCAAACCGTGTTTTCTTTATTTTTCTAATCAGACAAGGAGCTGAGCTGAATGGAGAAGCCGGGGGTGGCGTTAACGATGCTTCGGCATCCAGAAATACTAACCGTCCCAAAGTGCGTCCGCACAGAAAACAACAAATATTAAACCTGATTACTGAGATTTTGAACTGAGTTCATCTGATTTCTGATTCCATCCAAAAGAAAATCTACAATCACTTTGACGTCACTAGAGTCCTTTTATAACGTCCCAGTATTTTACAATCCACATGTACTACTCTGATCCAACCTCTTATCCATGGAAGGTTTTCAAAATAATGGTGGAATGGCAGCATTATCGTAGTGTTAACATTAACATCAGCTAATAATTAATGGGAGGAAGATGCTCTATAATCTCTATGTTAGCTCTACTTAAAGAACCGGATCTTTGAATTTATGTGATTTGGCAGCAACAAAACAGGCAAACTAGCAGAACGTGAAGCTAACTGCTAAACACAGTAACGCTAATCACCGCTGCTGTGGATACACGCTAAGGCTAATGCTAATGCTTGTCACAGTGGGAGATGTTTCATGTCGCTGTCTGGAGGAGTCTGTTTCCTGAAGCAAACTCTTTCATGTTATACTCTCAGGGACTGACATGTCAGCAGCGGCTGTGGCTCAGGCGGTTGAGCGTGTCGTTTCCAATAGCAAGGCTCACGGTTTGATCCCCGAAACTGAACATGTATGAAGATGCAGCCCGAGTGGCTGCAAATGCTCCATTTCCTCTTGATGTGAGTGAATTCCTAGATGATGTATTGAAAGTAATGAGAATGCTTGATTATCAGCCTTCACACAACTTTAATCAATCAGGAACACCGAAATCTACACTGGCTTCATTTTTCCTAAACCTCCATTGAAATCATCATCAGGTGGCCGAGGCCCTGCAGCCCTTCGTTCTCCTGGTTTCACTGAGCTCATCATCATCATCATCATCATCATCATCATCATCATCATCATCATCATCATCATCATCATCATCATCATCATCATCATCATCATCATCATCATCATCCTCCTCCTCCTCCTCAGCTCAGTGAAAAGCCCTGACAGGATGGAGCAGCGCCGCTCTATCTTGGCCTCAGCATGATTTTAAATGACACCATTAAACGAGGTTGTAATTCTCATTTTATCTGCTCGCATGTGCACGGAGATGAAGAGCTCCCGGAGCGCCGGCAGGCCGGACGGTCGGGTCGGGCGAAGGCGAGCCAGCGGGGGAGCCGGGAATTAATGCCGCTGGCCGGAGGGTGCGTTATTATTCTGCTGCAGCCTATCGGAGGTGAGGACCCCCCGGCGGTAGGACGCAGTTTCTGTCGGGTCAGGTTATTTTAGACAAGATGAATAAAACATCAGTTGCTTTCCACTGTGGAGGCCGAGCTGGAACGGACCGGGCCACAACTCAATGTCAAATAATGTTAGAGGCCCAGACACCCGCGCAGCGCCGCCCTGCTGGACAGTCGGGGGGTCATTTCAAGTTCACTTCACCTGCCTTCAGCTCATCAGCACCATTTTCCTCTGTTAACCCAGGAATTACTACGTAACTCCATCATTCCTCAAAGAGGCTGGAAAGACTAACTTGACTCCCATCAGCCACTGCTGTTCTGTCAGAACAGAACCAACCCACTGACCTATCGACCCACTGACCTATTGACTCCAGGTATTTCTCCAGCGCTGCTTGCACACCAGCAGCACCTCAGACGGTTTCACTCTAAACCAGTCGTACAGAGATTAGGAAGTGTCTCTCCACAACACAGGTCCGTACCTGTGTTAAACCAGGAACCTTCTTGTTTAGGGACTGTGCTCCTCCATAGGAGCATTTAACATAGTGATCAAGGTACACACAATACAATTTGTTCATATTTTTTAATTAAAACTGAAAACAAAGTTTGTATTTTGCCAACATTATTAAATAAACGGATGTGGAGGACATGCGATGGACCGATGACGTGTCGGTGTTCGCTGGGATCCAATCCAGACCCTGAATTAAATGGAGAGTTCAGAAGATGGATGGATGGACCATGGAGTCTCTCCAGCAGAACTGGAAAACTACTGGAGGATTTTATTGCAAGCTCATCCTGGTAACAGAGATTCTTCTCCGTCTTCTAGACTCTAGACGGTTGAAAGCGAATGGAGGTACTACGTCACCACGCACGGTCTTAACAGGATGAAATGTTCTGAGGAATCGTTGGTTTGATTTGGTTTATAAAACGACACTTTATGTTTTCACTTGTCCAGGTAGAACGCATCAAACTGAACTGGGCAGCATGTTTTCCCAGACGTTTGGCTCTTTATCCAAGTCCATCATCAGTTCATGATGTTCCCTCACCATGTTGACCACGCGGTCACTTTTCGTGAAAAGACTCGGGATAATGAGATGGTGTCTCACAAAGGCTAAAAAACACTTAACTGAAAGAGCCACTTGAAAGAGCCCTGCAATATATTATATTCTAAAATTGGACGCCAGCGATTAACAGAGCTGAAGTGGAGGCGGGCCCTGAACGCATCGCGAGAGCGGACGAGTCGTCCTGGGCTAATTAAGCTTTGACCTTTAACAGAAAACAATCAGCTGGTCTCATTCCTGCACAGATGCTCCATGAAGAGAGCAGTCACCTTTTCACACACACACACACACACACACACACACACACACACACACACACACACACACACACACACACACACACACACACACACACACACACACACACACACACACACACACACACACACACACAGTTGCATTGTCTCCGGTTCATTTTTCCACCATTGTCTAACCTGTCAGTGTGTTTTCTGTCTCCCATGGCTGCGAGCACACGGGCGCTGCCTCCCAATTATATGAAGAGAGAAAACTGGCTTGATAAATCTCTGGCGCCTCTGACAGAAAAATGTTTCACAAAGTGGTTTTCCTCCGTTTTCCCTCTCCTCCCTCCACATGTGTCATTTCTCCTGTTCCGTCCTCACGTCACATAACTCAGGCTTTAGTTACCTGACAGCTTCTTCTCTGCAGGCGTCGCTCAGAAAAACACGCTCGCATCTCGGAGAAGGTGAGTCTAAGTGATCCACGACTCGCTTTAATTACTGTGTGTGTGTGCGTGTGTGTGTGTGTGTGTGTGTGTGTGTGTGTGTGTGTGTGTGTGTGTGTGTGTGTGTGTGTGTGTGTGTGTGTGTGGTCTCGCCATCTGCCAGTCCTCAGCTTTGTGCAGTGAACAATGCCTCTGTGATCCAAACACGGTAGTTAAACCAAAGTCATTTCCAACTCGCGTATCACCACAAATCGATGGTGAAAAAAGAATCATTCTTTTCAAACACGAGCTGCATAAATAAAGAAACTCCATATAAACTCACAATATTAGAAGATTAAGAAAAGATTTCCAGCAAATATTTATCGAAAAAAAACACTTTGGTGCTGATTCTAGTTAAATTAAACAAATATACAAAAATATTTAAAAGAAACAATCAATTTAAAGGTATCTGTAAGTATTTACATATAAAACTCCAAATGACAGAACATGATTTCATTATTAAATAAAATAAATTGATAAATGACTTAATGAAAAAGAAGCCAATTGTTTATTCAATTATAACAAAAGAGAAGCAGAAATCTCCATATATAGTTCTAAATAAGCTCCATGCTGTTTGAATTGTGTGAGAAACACGTGAACATGTCACGTAAAACCAAGAATCAAAACCTAATGAAAAATTATCCAATACATTAATTACATTATTCCAAAGAAAATATAAAAAATTCTAGGTGCATGAAAACAATAATGCAGAATGCTTTTTTCTTTTAGTTTGTTGTTTACCAAAGTTGGATCAGTTGGAAGAAAAAACATTAAAATAAAAGACTTGAGTGATGCAACCTTCCATGCAATCATCCGGTGTGGATTTTATTGAAGGTTCCATGAAGCAAACTGAAGCAATAATTAATAGTGAAACGCTGCGCCGTGTTGTGTGACCACTGACGCTCAGACTGAGAGGCTTGGCTTCAGGCTGCGCAGCGTTTACAGGGATTCAAATGATGCTGCGCACGCCACGCCATCGCTTTCAAACCAATTGGGAACGGCGCCAAAGCTCCAGCAGCAGCGGCGCACTGCTGCCGGCTAATGACCGTGAAGCAGAGATTCCTCTGCTGCACGCCGACAACAAATCCACCGAGGGAACCACTGAGGCAGGAACCTGCAGCGAGCTGGAAGCTCTCAGGACGGATGTTTGTTTCTTTCCTCAGCGGGTTCCATCGCCGCCGTGCCGTGCCGTGCCGTGCCGTGCCGCGCCGTGTTGTGCCGCGCCGCGCCTGGCCTGCATGGCTCCCAGCATGCAGCAGGGTGCACCGTTCAGACCCGTCGTGGTAGTGGTTTCTGTCCTTACCTGGAGCGCCACAGCCGCCCGTCAGCGCAGAACCACTTATTTACATTACTGTTGTTATCATAGAGCCTCGTCCGCTCGCGTCTCGCTGCCTGACGGCCAGAACTTTCCATCTGTGCGGCCCGGAGCGGCGCCGCACTGCGTTATTAACGTGACCACGAGCGACTGGTCGTCACTTCTGCCCTGTTTAAAGTCGACGCTCTTTAAATGCAACTTGACAAAATGAAGCCCAACAGCTGCATGCTAATGTGGAAAAATAACTAAATATATCAAACTAATTCATATGAAGAGAAACGTGGAGCTGATCTGAAGGAACCCGGGGCGTTTCATCACATCACCAGCATTAACAACCACAAACATACATGTTGGTTCTGTTGCTTCTACAAGAACAACTGGGAAGCGTCAGAGGCTCTGGCAGTGGAAAGCGCTCTGTGTGGAGTCTGCATGTTCTCCCCCATTTTGTGTGTGTGTGTGTGTGTGTGTGTGTGTGTGTGTGTGTGTGTGTGTGTGTGTGTGTGTGTGTGTGTGTGTGTGTGTGTGTGTGTGTTTCCTCCACAGTCTGGAAATGTGAGGTCAGCTGGTGATGCTAAAGTGCCCCTGGGTGTGGTTGTTCGTCTGTCTATATGTGTTAATGGGAAAAAGGTTTGAGTTAACATCCAGAACACTGCGTCTCATATGCTGTTAAATTATGACCAGACCAAATGGTATTAATGTTATTATGTGTTATCTGAAGAAAACACATCAAATCTGTTTTATACTTCTTATGAATAATGAAAATCTGTACAAGCTTGAACCATCTCAATGGATTTTACTAATTTAATTCATGAACAGAAACATACTGGAATTATCACACATGAACTTTAGATTCTACGACATGAAAATCTAATTATTCTCACATGAAGGAGCATCAGCGGCAGGAGAAAGAAAAACACTGATTCAGCAGTTTGGTTTATTCAACCTGTGAAGCCTTCTCATGAGCCACGGTGAGAATGGCTCCTGGTTCCTGTTCAACGCCACGTACATGAAAATAGGTTTCTGAATAAGGAGAAAAACTCAAATCAACACAATCAGCTGTTCACTTCCTGTTTCTTCGAAGCTGACGATGGAGAGGCGTTACAGCGTACCGCAGCGAATACGTCAAATCAGCCATTTGCTTTCCAAATGTCATAATAACACAATTGTGTTTTGGACTTTTTCCTTCCTTCCTCCCAATCAATGCACCTGATGCTTTTGTTTTGAAAGAAAAACTGGAATTTGACAAGAAAAAAGTTCAGCAGTGGTGCAGTGGATCATCGTTGATCCGTACGGAAGCCTCTCCGTGTACCTGCTCCCTGGATTGGTTGATAAAAAAAAATAAAAGTTGAGCGTGTTCACGTGAAGGCTGCATGTTCAATCCACATTGTACTTGTCAGGCGCAGCGGCAGTCATGGCTCGAGGAAGAGCAGAGGAACTTGAAAACACTCCTGCATCATTTAAATCATGTGTCTGGGAGCTTTTTGGTTCCCCGCTAAACGACAGCGATGACGGAAGAAGGTTGGAGGAAAAAAGCATGACGGTCTGTGGGCACTGTGGGAGGAGACCGCCATATGAGAGTGGAAATACATGGAGCATTTGAAGCCTCGTCACCCTGGTGCCTCGGCGACAGGAAGTAAGACGAAGGCTGATCAACAGCCGCTCATCACTGCAGCATTAAAGCAGCCCCTTCCTGCAAAGACCCACCGGGCTGCAGCTATCACAAAATCTATTGGGGTGTTTATTGCTGCAGACATGACGCCATACTCTCTTGTGGAAAGCGAGGAGTTTAAATATATGCTAGAGGTTCTTGAGTTACGATTTGAAATCCCGTCGCCCACTTCAGTGAGTCTTCATGAGCAGAAAAAGACCAAACATCCTGTGTGTCCTCTGTAGTGCTCACCACTGCAGGGTGGACTTTCTGAACAACGCAGAGCTGAGTTACTGTGACTGCTCACTATATGGCAGCAGAGTGGGAGGAGCCCTGTGCTGAGGACACGCCCCCTCGAGGAGAGTCACACATCTGGAACAGGTTCTGACAGAAGCAGTGGCTGAGCGGAGAATGGACAGACCCGATGCTCTTAACCCAGTCTCAACAGGTAATGCTAAAAACCAAATAACTGCAGTGAATGCGGCAGGACTGAGCCCACAGATAGGGGGCGCTCTGCACATGCAGTCAACTTAGCATCACAAAAGGGAATCAGTGAATAAGATGGACTGTCTCCATTGGGGGGATGAGGAGGGTTTCCTGCTTCAACCGAAGCACAACAGACAGAGCAAGAAATACTCCAGCTGCCTGCTGGTAAGTCTTACAAATGAATATCGAGCTTGTCTTCTTTCTTCTTTCTTCTTTTTTTTTTTTCCTGATCCTGAAAATGATCTGATCCGTGACTCAAAGGGTGATATGATCCGACCGTGAGTTTTGTGACCTGCTGGACCCTTTTTTTCAGACATGCAGGAAGTCGTTGCACTTTATGTGACTGTTTACATAACAACAGAACTCTGAGTAACTGAAAACTACTTGTTCAGGCTCCGTCATAGTAACCAGTAGTTGTGCACATGCTCAGTAGAGACAATTAGAACAAAGTTTCCTCCGTGGTGTCCTGACTCCCAGTCTATATCTATTTCAGTATTTTCCTGTGGAAATGTGAAACAAAAACACCAAAGCGATGCGTGTTGTTGTGAGCGGTTCCTCGGTGTCGATCTCGTCCACCAGGTAACACGGTTTTATCAGGTGTAATAATAAACCTCACAGAACGTGAGAAAGAAATCCCGTCTGGAGACGCGTTGACGCTGTTCAAGATCAAACAACCATGATTTTGTTCAGTTTGTGAAGTTTTTCAAGAAGAAGAACATAAAGCGCTCCGTAAAGGGTTAATCCATGCTCCTTTGTTGACGCGCTGAGGAGACGAGCTCTGAGGAGACGAGCTCTGAGGAGACGAGCTCTGAGGAGACGAGCGCTGAGGAGACGAGCTCTGAGGAGACGAGCTCTGAGGAGACGAGCTCTGAGGAGACGAGCTCTGAGGAGACGAGCTCTGAGGAGACGAGCTCTGAGGAGACGAGCGCTGAGGAGACGAGCTCTGAGGAGACGAGCTCTGAGGAGACGAGCTCTGAGGAGACGAGCTCTGAGGAGACGAGCTCTGAGGAGATGAGCTCTGAGGAGACGAGCTCTGAGGATGAATGTTGGTGGTGGAGCAGATCTGTCCTGGTGTCTGTCCAGACACACTGAGGTGAGGAGAAATCCGATCCTCCGCCTGCGTAGCTCCTCCACCCGGCCTTCACCAACAGGCGGGTTACGCCCCTCGAGACGCCCAACGCTCGCCGAGTCAAGACACAGAACACTGAGCACTCATCAGGGCATTAATGACTCTGTGTCTTTCAGGATTCTCAAAGTTGCTGAACACAGAGCGACTTTATTTTCATCCCACAAAACCTGGGTCAGGATAAAGAGTGGACCTCGGAGAGCGCCGCCTCCCCGTTAACCTTCCACGGGCAGAGCGAGTGTTAGAAGACAAACACAAAGTGCCCCGCAAGCTGAAATTAATGCAGATAACCGTTGTGAAACTAAAAGGCTTAAACCAAATTAATCACTGGGAGACACTTGGAGATACCGACTCAGACTGAACGACCTTGGGAACAAAGCAGAGGTCAACCAAACAGCTTGATCCCCCGTTCCAGGGTCCACCAGCAACTCCAGGAAAAATAGGCTGTTTTGGTCTAAAATCTTCAGTTTCTCTGAATTTACACTTTCACCCTGTTGTTCGTCATTTCAGGAAGCAAAGCACAGCTTCTGTTTGCTGCAGCATTCTGGACTGAATCTACAGTTTCAGTGAAATGAGGCACAAAAAAGAAAGTAGCTTCTGTTTCTGATATTTCTTGATCTGGCGTCAGGGAATTTGTCTTTCCATCAGAGACGAATTATCACACGCTCACATGTTCACAGCTATGGGTGGTTCAGGCCCCACCCACCTCACAATGCCACTTCATGTCACCATGGCTTGTGTCCGGTCACACGGCGCCGCCTTTACAGAGCCTGAAAGTGTCTTTTTTTGAAAACGGGTTCCGGAGTGGAGAAATTTGAAAACGCCGCCTTGGCTTTGACGCGTGGATGAACAAGACATACGTAAGCAGAAAACGATGATGTCATGACCTGTAACCTGTGCTTTGCGTTCCGTTGCGTTGCCTTGCGTTGCCTTGCGTTGCGTTGCTTTGCGTTGCGTTGCTTTGCGTTGCGTTGCTTTGCGTTGCTGGACACTACTGGACACTGCTGGACACTACTGGACACTACTGGACACTACTCGATGCTGCTGGACACTACTAGATACTACTGGACACTGCTGGACACTACTAGACACTACTCGATGCTGCTGGACACTACTGGACACTGCTGGACACTGCTAGACACTACTGGACACTACTCGATGCTGCTGGACACTACTGGACACTGCTGGACACTACTGGACACTACTGGACACTGTTGGACACTACTGGACACTGCTGGACACTACTGGACACTACTCGATGCTGCTGGACACTACTAGACACTACTGGACACTACTCGATGCTGCTGGACACTACTAGACACTACTGGACACTACTGGACACTACTGGACACTGCTGGACACTACTAGACACTACTGGACACTGTTGGACACTACTGGACACTGCTGGACACTACTAGACACTACTGGACACTACTCGATGCTGCTGGACACTACTAGACACTACTGGACACTGTTGGACACTTCTAGACACTACTGGACACTACTGGACACTACTGGACACTGCTGGACACTACTAGACACTACTGGACACTGCTGGACACTACTAGACACTACTGGATACTAGACACTACTGGACACTACTGGACACTATTCGATGCTGCTGGACACTACTAGACACTACTGGACACTACTGGACACTACTCGATGCTGCTGGACGCTGCTGGATGTTCTGTTGAGTTTGACCTTTGGTGAACAGAGACGAGGGAACGTCCACTTCGTTCCAGTGGAGCTTGAATCTCTTCCCAGGTCTTTCGTAGTATTTTTGAGCCTTTCATGGCTCTGTACTCTGTAATACCTACACCCATTACTCCATCAAACCGCCACCTTTTGGTTCATCCAGGTCATGTGATCACTGGCGGTGAAGTACAGGGAAGACTTCTTTATTACTGGACAAAATCTTAAGTCATCAAATAACCAATAATGATAATTGTGTCAAAAAATGTAAGGTTTTTGCTCCTCTATAAACTCATTTTGATATTTGATAAAATATTAAGAATTCAGCAAATCCTGGTTATTTGCATGCTTTTAAGGAAGTGATTTGAATTCTGTGTTTATTAATTCCAAGCAGACTCTTTCTGTTCCGACTCACAGGAAGTTCAGACGTGAAATATTCTGGTTTCACCTTGACTTCTGGTTCCACAAACTCTAATGAAGAAGAAGTCTTGTAAAGGATTTGTTGCAACAGAAAAGCCAGAAAAGAGCATGAATTGAAGAAAAGCCTTTGATTTGGATGATTTTCTGTGTCACACGGTGACTCGTGTTGGAGCTTAGCCTTCACACTCCAAAGCTTTCATCAACGACCTCCAATCAGTCAGCCTTTTCACACTTGATGCTCCCACCCGAGCGGCAGAGCGGCAGAGCGGCGGAGCCAGCGCTCCCACCCGAGCGGCAGAGCGGCGGAGCGGCAGAGCGGCGGAGCCAGCGCTCCCACCCGAGCGACGGAGCGGCGGAGCGGCAGAGCCAGCGCTCCCACCCGAGCGACGGAGCGGCAGAGCGGCGGAGCCAGCGCTCCCACCCGAGCGACGGAGCCGTTGCTGACCTCACTATGGATACAAGCTTGGCTGCAGCTCACTTGTTGGAGAGTTCACACCAGACACACTCTGTTGTTTACTTTCTGTCACAGACTTGGGTTCTTCAGTTTCATGACAGACTGAATATTTAAGAAGAAATCCTATCATACTTCATGCTGGTCTCTGCTGCATAGAGGGTGTGTTGTGTTGACGTCACCAAACTTTACTCACAATACTGAAGCAGACAGGAAAACTCAGGGTTCTTTCATATTTGGAACATATTTATTTTCACTTTCTTATTTACAAGGTGCTTTTCATTAATAGTAATCAATGTTCTTGTACATTTTTACAGAAAAAATTGGTTTTGAACTTTTTTGTTAGAAATTGAGTGATGACGGGTCATCATGGTGAACTTTACAATAAAGAGCCAATATTGTACATCTTTTAATATCCGACTGAGTGGAGGCGATTTGAAGCTCCACAGCTCAGTCTGGCCTAGAAACAGGAGAGGTATTTTCTCCTGTGGAGGATTTAGTGGGAAACAGAACGAGTCGGTGGCTTCAGCTCGCCCACTCTTCCACCGACAGATTCATTTGTGACGACTGAAAGCCAGAAGCCGTGCGAATCCGTCGTTCCTATGAAGACTAATTGATGATCTTCCTGTTCTTCTGCCACAGAATGCTGCAGAGTTTATTATTTTATTTGAGGAACAAATCCGACCGGAGCACAGTGATTCCACACCGGATGGATTCTCCACATTACAATTCTTGAGTGTGAATCCCTTTCAGGCCCCCGGCCAGCTCAGCTGGTAGAGCAGGAGACTCTCAATCTCAAGGTAGAGGGGTCATGTCCCACGCCAGGCGCCACCTTCCTGTGGGCTCTCCACCTTCCTGTGGGCTCTCCACCCGCAGGAAGGTTCTTAATAGTGCCATGTGATCTGGGTGACGGTGCTCAGACTGACACCCCCACCACCCGGGGACGGAGAAGAGGGAGAAGATGGATGGATGGATGGATGGATGGATGGATGGATGGATGGATGGATGGATGGATGGATGGATGGATGGATGGATGGATGGATGGATGGATGGATGGATGGATGGATGGATGGATGGATGGATTCCTTTTCATATGCTGCACTTTGACTGAAGAGAGGCTGTGATGTTGTTTTCTAAAGAGCTGCTGCTACAGCATCAAAGTCTCGGTTGTATTTTGTAGGTTTATTGTACCTCCAGGAGCGACACTGCTCACAGTGTGTGTGTGTGTGTGTGTGTGTGTGTGTGTGTGTGTGTGTGTGTGTGTGTGTGTGTGTGTGTGTGTGTGTGTGTGTGTGTGTGTTCATTCCATTTACCATAGCAAACCTCAGGAACCTAATCTGCATCTCTGAACCATGAAAGTCATCGTTTGTTATTCAGATAAATAAATCCAGTGATTCTGAATCTATGAAATAAAGTTCATCTGACAGAAAGACACAAGCTGCTGCACTGCAAGTAGCATTAGCATTATCCTGCATCCACACCAGCTGTGATTAGCATTAGCAACCTAAAATAGCAGTTTGCTTCACTTTCTATAAATTGTCCATCCAGATTATAGAGCATCTTCCTCCTCTAGCATCCAGATTATAGAGCATATCCCTCTTACCATTCAGATTATAGATAATCGCCCCCCTAAGATCCAGATTATAGAGCATCTTCCTCCAACCATCCAGATTATAGAGCATATTCCTCCTACATCCTGATTATAGAGCATATTCCTCCTCTAACATCCAGATTATAGAGTATCTTCCTTTTACCATCCAGATTATAGAGCATCTTCCTCCTAACATCCAGATTATAGAGCATCTTCCTCCTAACATCTAGATTATAGAGCACCTTTCTCCCAACATTCAGATTATAGAGCATATTCCTCCCAACAGCTAGATTATAGAGCATCTTCCTCCTCTAACATCCAGATTATAGAGCATCTTCCTTATCGAACTCCCAGAATATATAGAGCATCTTCCTCCTAACATCTAGATATTAGAGCACCTTCCTCATAACATCCAGATTATAGAGCGCATTCCTCCTCTAAAATCCAGATTATAGAGCATATTCCTCCTAACGTCTAGATTATAGAGCATCTTTGCCCTAACATCCAGATTATAGAGCATCTTCCTCATCTAACTGACTGATCAATCTGACACGTTGCTAACGGTCAGTGCTAATGCTAACACTGTATTAATAACACTGGGAGAGACACACATGAGTTTGAGTACCTAGTTACTGATACCTATTGATTCCAAAGAGGTAAATAAGTAGGTAATAATCTGACCTCTGGTACATTCCTACAGTTGTGTTTGGATTATGGTGTCATATTTTATTTCAGCCCGAAAACCACATTTCATCTTATTCCACCTTTTACATTCTGTTCATAACACATCCCCTGAAGGTTCATGATGTCATCCACAGCTTCATGACGTCATCCACAGCTTCATGGCGTCATCCACAGCTTCATGATGTCATCCACAGCTTCATGATGTCATCCAAAGCTTCATGACGTCATCCACAGCTTCATGATGTCATCCACAGCTTCATGACGTCATCCACAGCTTCATGATGTCACCATGAGCTTCATGATGTCATCCACAGCTCCATGATGTCATCCACAGCTTCATGCTGTCATCCACAGCTTCATGACATCATCCACAGCTTCATGATGTCATCCACAGCCTCATGATGTCATCCACAGCTTCATGACGTCATCCACAGCTTCATGACGTCATCCACAGCTTCATGGCGTCATCCACAGCTTCATGATGTCATCCACAGCTTCATGATGTCATCCAAAGCTTCATGACATCATCCACAGCTTCATGATGTCATCCACAGCTTCATGACGTCATCCACAGCTTCATGATGTCACCATGAGCTTCATGATGTCATCCACAGCTCCATGATGTCATCCACAGCTTCATGCTGTCATCCACAGCTTCATGACATCATCCACAGCTTCATGATGTCATCCACAGCCTCATGATGTCATCCACAGCTTCATGACGTCATCCACAGCTTCATGATGTCACCCTGAGCTTCATGCTGTCATCCACAGCTTCATGATGTCACCCTGAGCTTCATGATGTCACCCTGAGCTTCATGATGTCACCCTGAGCTTCATGATGTCACCCACAGGGTGCTCGATGTGCTTTCAGGCCAGTTGATTCTGCTGCAGGTGAGTAGAGTCTTGGTGCCTCTTTTCCAACTCAATAAAACATCAAGCAGCGTCCACGCCGCCGCTCCGCCACGCCGCCGCTCTGCCACGCCGCCACGCTGCCATGCCGCCGCTACGCCACGCCGCCACTCTGCCATACTGTCGCTCCGCCACACCACCACGCCACCACGTCACCGGTTAACGCTGATCAATCAATCAAACATCATCGCGCGTCACCTGATCAGGAGATCAATAGGTCTGAACCTCAGTGTGTCTGGTGGACCAGTTCTGGCCCAGGGCCTGGTGTCAGTAGGTCCTGTTTCAATCACTGGCAGGTCCAATATCATGTTTCTGCTCACGGTGTGTTTACAGGAACAACTCGCCACGCTGGATTGTGAAATCTTGAGCTGACAGCATGAGAGAGGGGTTTTCTGTGTTTGCACTGTGAGGGGCGATGTGTGTGAGATCAGACACCACATGAGGAGCTTAGCTTTATATCCTGTGTTATTTGTCCCGGTGGATCTCCATCGGTGGTGGTGAGGCCGGTCCGCTCGGCCCCGCCGTGCCGCCCGGGGCTTCATTTACTGCCCAGTGTGATGCAGGTTGCCATGCTTGTTAAAAGCTTTTATCCTCCATTATCAACCCTCCCTGGCACGCATGGAAACTCCCTTTATTAGAAGCACGGACTTTATTTCACTTCCCCCGGTCTTTTAATTCTCTTAGGACCCGGAGCCAGAGTCACACAGAGCTTCTCCTGTCTGTGTTGGTGTGGAGCCTGTGTGTGCAGGTCGGAGGAGGCGGCAGCCTGCAGGAGCTGCAGGTGAGAGGCCGCGCAGGCTGGAAACGAGCGCCGAGTGCTTTAATAAGGGCTCTTTCTGGAGCACTTGGGCTCGGCGGCTGCAGTGAAGAGGCGTGAGGCAGCAGCCATCTGGAGGAGCGTTTGCCCTCTGAGGAAGGTGAAGTGAGGCTTACAAAGGAACTTCATACACTCCATGACACTTCCTACAATTACTGAGAGAAAGGCTTCTGCTCAAGCTGCTGTTGTGTTTCCTCCTCATCACACGCCGCTGCACGACAGCGCTTCTAGAAATACAACCAAAACGCTGTGATTTGATTTGATCAAATATCATCATGTGACCTGGAACGACAGACGACGATTCGGTGAATTTGGACCAAATAAAGTCTGCAGGAGTTTGTTGGAGACGGAAGCTCAGGAGACACGTTGGTGTTTTGTGGCTCAAACCTTTCAGTCTCCAGAGTTCAGGACGGCGACTCACTCCTTTCCTTCTTTGACAAAAAAAAATGAGAAGGAAAAAAAGAAGAAAGAAAAAGAAAAAAGAGAAATAAGAAAGGAATAAAAAAATACGGGACTCAATTCTTTTGTTTGTTTTCGACCCCCACATCCACCCCCCTAGACCCCCCTCCTCGACATCCACCCCCCTAGACCCCCCCTACTCTACATCCACCCCCCCTAGCCCCCCTACTCTACATCCACCCCCCTAGACCCCCCTACTCAACATCCACCCCCCTAGACCCCCCTACTCAACATCCACCCCCCTAGACCCCCCTACTCTACATCCACCCCCCTAGACACCCCTACTCAACATCTACCCCCCCTACACATCCCTACTCAACATCCAGCCCCCTAGACCCCCCTACTCTACATCTACCCCCCCTATACATCCCTACTCAACATCTACCCCCCCTATACATCCCTACTCAACATCCACCCCCCCTATAGCCCCCTCCTCAACACGTATTTTTTCAGCATAACAGGCACATTAAATTGACCAATAGGATAAAATGATACTGGCCCTTTAACTATCGCAAATTGACAATATACGGCACGAGCAGCCGGTGTCCGTGATAGAGTGCGATGTTGTCGTCCAGCATGGCGGATGTATACATATAATTTTCATCCGGAATGGGAAGAGGAATTTCTTTTTACCGTGATGAAAGACAAGTGTGTGTGTCTGCTTTACCACCAACGTGTGGCGCTGTCTGAAAGAGGGAATCTGGAGCGGAACCACAACACGAACCACCACAGCTTCAAAAACAAAGAGGAAATGAAAGCCGCACTCCACAGTGTCCAGCTTGGCCCCAATACAGTGTCAAAGAGGGTTGAAGACATTTCAAGGGACGTGGAGCGACAGTCACCAAAAGACTTCTCACACTGTGAATGTTTTTCACTCCAATCTGATGAAAGGTGGAGGTAAAGGAGCTCAGCTGGTTGTGTTTGTGTTCTCAGACTCTACAACCAGAACATCTCCTCACTCTCCAGCCCCTAAAGGAGAGAACGAGAGGGGAGGATATTTACAAGGAGTTCAAAAAATATGTTTCTGATTACAGAGTCCCCACTGACTGATGGAGCACCAGCGCTGTGCGCCGTGCGCCGTGCGCTGGATTGATTGAGCTGAGCCGTGATGACCAAGATGTTCCTGACTTGGTGAATTACCCCTGTGTCATGCCCCAGCAGGCCCGGGCAGGGGAGGTCCTAACTTTTCTCATGTTATTACTGTGGTTGTCCAACTGGTCAACTCCATTCGAGCAGAAGATTTCAGCACCGATTCTTGAAGGCGTCATTGGATGAGCTCCATGCCGCGTACGGAGACCTGCTCCGTCACGCCGGTGTCCGTCGGTTGAGTCGCGGTAAGGTGCTGCAGCGATTTGTTGATTTGCTGCCCGAGATAAAGACTTTTCTGGAGACAAGGAACGAGACGCACGAGGAGCGGTCAGATGATCAGTGGCTGCTGGACCTGGACCGGGTTTCTGACAGACCTGACGGTCAAACTGAAGGGACTGACCACTGAGACCGACACCTGGTCCACATGACCGGCACAGTGAGCAGGGTCCAGGCCAAGCCTGATGTTTGGAACAGACATCTTAAAACCGGGAGGCTGACACACTTTCCCAACCTGGAGAGAAGGTGACAGGCCATAGGGGACAAGTACTGTGTTCACCTGGACAACCTGGACAACGTGGACAACCTGGACAACGTGGACAACCTGGACAACCTGGACAACCTGGACAACGTGGCAGCAGAGCTCAGTCGGCGTTTTGGTGAATTACAGGTGGTGGAGGATGCTGCTGCATTCATCTCAAACCCATTCCTGACCACTGACGTAGAAAAGGTTGCAGCCACATTTCAGCAGGTATTTGCTCTGCCGGGTGGGGTTCACATGGAGAAGGTTGATTTGCAAAATGACATTGAGCTGAGAGCGAGACCACGGGACAGTGACCTTTGGGGACCTGTCAGCAGGTCACCTCATGTGCCTGCTCGGATCCTACTTACCTCAGTGAAATGACGTTTTCACAGATGAAAATAATCAAATCGAAGTACAGGAGCCGTCTTCCTGACCAACACCTCACAGACGTCTCAGATCAGCCGTCTGCAGCCGTGAGCCAAACCTCCAAGCACAGTGTGCAGCCACAGCCGTCTCACTGAGCTGGGGAGGGACATGGCCGCTTTGACATGTGATGGCCTGAAAGTGATGGTGCATCAGATGGGACATTATTCACACTGACTGAGTTACAACTCTGTTTTCTGAAAATACTCATGTTATGGTATTTAATTCACAGGAAGTGGAGAAGCATAACACTGCATGTGATGAGTTTGTGTGTTGAAAGGGAAGTTGATATGTTGAAAACTTTTCAAAGCAAAGCAGCTAAGGTCAGTTTTATATGCTCGTTCCTGACGGCAGTGTTTGGGGTTATTAATATGAATGTCGGACCGAAGCTTCTCATGTTATTCAAATACAGTTAGTCTGAATAAAAAACGTCAAAGTGGAAGTAAAACACGTTTTTTTTCTCCACTTCATTGGGTAGATTGTGCCTGTCACCAGGGTGGAGGTCACCAGGGTGGAGGTCACCAGAGTGGAGGTCACCAGAGTGAAGGTCACCAGAGTGGAGGTCACCAGGGTGGAGGTCACCAGGGTGAAGGTCACCAGAGTGGAGGTCACCAGGGTGGAGGTCACCAGAGTGGAGGTCACCAGAGTGAAGGTCACCAGAGTGGAGGTCACCAGGGTGGAGGTCACCAGGGTGAAGGTCACCAGAGTGGAGGTCACCAGGGTGGAGGTCACCAGAGTGGAGGTCACCAGAGTGAAGGTCACCAGAGTGGAGGTCACCAGGGTGGAGGTCACCAGAGTGGAGGTCACCAGAGTGGAGGTCACCAGAGTGAAGGTCACCAGGGTGGAGGTCACCAGGGTGGAGGTCACCAGAGTGGAGGTCACCAGGGTGGAGGTCACCAGAGTGGAGGTCACCAGGGTGGAGGTCACCAGGGTGGAGGTCAGGGATCTTGGGCTTGAAAAGGTTGGACACCACTGATGTAGATGATAAGTTAAAGAGAGAGGAGATACGTTCATCTGGCAGGAGACCAACATGAAGACCCGGTGAAGAGGAAAACATTCACACTCATTTAGTCTTTAAATCATGAAAACCTCCAGGAATGAACGAGTCGTGATGCGTTAATGTGTTCATGAGAAACGTGATGGAACGCTCCAATCACGTCAAGGTTCCCTGTCCTGGTTCTTTCAGAATTTATCATGACAATAAAATAGTGCAGGAACTTTCCCACTGGAAACAGGAAACACCTCGGATCAGGTTCGAATCCTGTTAATCAGATTTAATCTATTAAACATTAAAAAGAAGTCGAATGAAATGTGAAAGGAACCGTCAGCAGTGGGAATAAGTGATGAACACATTAACAGGGATCTTCCCCTGAGAGAACACACACACACACACACACACACACACACACACACACACACACACACACACACACACACACACACACACACACACACACACACACACACACACACACACACACACACACACACACACACACCCCTGTTTAACAAACAAAGCGGTTCATCAGCCCACGGCAGATTTGTGTGGTTGGAGAAAGAGGAGGTGGAGGAATGTCGCTGGAAGAAAGGGTGAGTGGAGGATGGAGGAAACTCGACTCGTTCCAGTGAGACGAGGACGTTGGACAAGTCTGACAACATGTGACAGGAAGCAGCCAAATAGCATTCCGCTCATTGAAACAGAGGTGGAGGTGATGTATGAAAACATGAGGCGCAGCAAAGCTCCATCTAATAGTTTCCATATGGAAAGAGAACCTGAATGAGGCTTTATCCACTTTTCTATTCCTATTTACTCCCTGAAAATCCTCCTCCAGTGTGTCTCTGCATGTTTTCACCCTAATGTCTCATTAGAATTGGGACACTGCGTCCACCTGAACTGGTGAAATGAAAAACCAGCTCAGAGAAAGCAATAAGGACGCATTAGCTGCTTCCCCGCTGTGACGGTGAGAAAGAAAACATGTTTAGAGAAAGTTCAGCCCTTCAGCTGTTTCCTGGATGTTTCTCTGGGTCCATATGGGTGAGAAATGTCTTTTTCTGCACAGCTTCTTCCATAGACATGGGGGGGGGGGGGGGGGGGGGGGGGGGGGGGGGGGGGTCAGAATCAAAGATAAGTACCTGCTTGGTTCCCGAGGTGGAGGAGAGTGAGCGTTTCTTTTTTTATCAACATTTTAAATGAGAGGACATCATTTTTGGTCTTATTGATTTGAATTTTTCATTTGAATATAATAGTTTTCATGTTGTTTTAAATTCTCAACATTTCATAAATTCTTTTTTACTTTTTTTACAAAGGTCTTTGTTAATTATCTTTGTCTCTTTCTCATCTTTTATTTTGGGTTATTATTTATTTTAATTCCATTTCTTCTGGTGACGTTTTCTAAAATATTTCATTATTTACAGTAAATCAGTTTTTTTCTTATGTTATAGAAATGGTATCTTTTATAAGTTAGATCATTTTATATGAATCATATTTTCTTTTAATAATCAGTTTTTCTATTTTCTTATCAAATTATTTGAACCATTTTTGGTTCCTTTTCAGTGAATCACCCCGTCTGAACCAATCTTCTAAACGTCTATTGATCAATGTGTGAGTAGATCACCTGGATGCAGCGTCGTCCCTCTGGTCCTGTCCAGCGTCCCTCTGGTCCTGTCCAGGGCTGCAGGACGCTGGACAGGTGAGTCCTCTGGTCCTGTCCAGCGTCCCTCTGGTCCTGTCCAGGGCTGCAGGACGCTGGACAGGTGAGTCCTCTGGTCCTGTCCAGGGCTGCAGGACGCTGGACAGGTGAGTCCTCTGGTCCTGTCCAGCGTCCCTCTGGTCCTGTCCAGGGCTGCAGGACGCTGGACAGGACCAGAGGACTCACCTGCACAGGGCGCCACTTTCCAACTTTACTCTTTTACTAAATGTTTTGTCTTTTTTAAATTCATTTCAACCTTTTTTTCTAAAATATAACAGTTTATAGATTCTATTCTAGTATTTTAATCATATGAACATTTATAAAAGATGTTTTACGGTAACTCAAGAGGAGCTAAGAGAAGGCTTTCAATAATCAATTCCTCCTCCTCCTCCTCCTCCTCCTCCTCCTCCTCCTCCTCTCCTCCTCTCTCCTCTTCCTCCTCCTTTCCTCCTCCTCCCCTTCTTCCTTCTCTTCTTCCTCCTTTTCTCCACCCCCCCCTCATTTTCCTTCTGCTTTCCCTCCCCCTCCTCCTCCTTTTCCTCCACCCCCCCTCCTTTTCCTCTTGCTTTCCCACCTCCTCCCCCTCCTCCTCCATCTCCTTCCCCCCTTCTTCCTTCTCTTCTTCCTCCTCCTTTTCCTCCACCTCCTCCCCCCATTTTCCTCCTGCTTCCCCTCCCCCTCCACCTCCTCCACATCCTCCTCCCCCCTTCTTCCACCTCCCTCTCCTCCTCCTTTTCCTCCACCCCCCCCCTCCTCCTCCTCCACCTCCTCCTCCTCCTCCTCCCCCTCCTCCTCCTTTTCCTCCACCCCCCCCCCCCCCCCCCTCCTCCTCCACCTCCTGCTCCCTCCAGGGCAG
Source organism: Lipophrys pholis (assembly GCF_963383615.2). Taxonomy (NCBI): domain Eukaryota; kingdom Metazoa; phylum Chordata; class Actinopteri; order Blenniiformes; family Blenniidae; genus Lipophrys; species Lipophrys pholis. The sequence continues at coordinate 27,367,595 of NC_137634.1, read as the reverse complement.
CTAGTTTGCACGTTCTCTCCATCAGTCCAGAGACACGTTGACAAGGAGTCTCTGAATTTCTTTTTATTGCCTCGATTGAAAAACAAAGTCTTATTATGATTAAAATGAGCAGAATAAAAGAAATCAAACTTCAATAATTCAGTTTAAGAGAAAACGTGAAGTCATTACCATCTACAAACATTCTTTGATTGATTTAGTTTTTCTCTTCATGGTGATGCTAAAGTTGGATTTATATCTGGTTTGAAGAGCCCTGATCCCACTTTCAGATCATGGTTCAGGATATTCCAGATGATAAGTTGTGTTTGTTCCAGTGAAGTGTTTCCTTCCTGATGTTCAAGGAGAAGCAGAAGTGAGCAGCTTCACTTCTGACTGGCGTTATATTAGAGCCTCAGCTGGGAACATCTGCATTAAAGCCATGCAGCCATGTTATTGTGCACTTACAGCCGCGTGCCACCGGCACCTTCCTGCGCCAGCTGTAACCCCAGATCAGGAGATGGAAATCAAATAATGAAACATTCTACATCCTGACTCATTTCATTTCCCTGCAGCTTGGAGGAGAAAGGTCCGGACTGAAGCCCGCCGCCGCTCTCCTCTTTATGGAAATGCCACAGGACACTGAGCCATGCAGAAAACATGACCAGTGCTCACACACACACACACACACACACACACACACACACACACACACACACACACACACACACACACACACACACACACACACACACACACACACACACACACACACACACACACACACACACTGCCAGCTTGTATTCACACAGAGTCTCTGCAGGAGCACATCTGCTCACACACTCCACTCAGACCCGTTGTGGTCATGAATGCAAGATTAATGCTGGAATTAAAAAGCAAACGTTCACATTGGCTGAATAAATGAGCTCATAGAAACCTCAACACACAATGTGAAATTTAATCATGAGCTGGAATTGCATGTGAGCACGTCAGAGAAAAACCTTTAAATACTTGATAGCCTTTAGTTATTTGAGACATTTTAAAAGGAGTGAATACAAATTGACCCCGAATCTTGAAGCGTCATGACACGTGTGTGTGTGTGTGTGTGTGTGTGTGTGTGTGTGTGTGTGTGTGTGTGTGTGTGTGTGTGTGTGTGTGAGCACTGCTCATTTGCATAAAGAGGAGAGCGGCGGCGGGCTTCAGTCCGGACCGTTCTCCTCCAAGCTGCAGGGAAATGAAATGAGTCAGGATGTAGAATGTTTCATTATGACAACATGTGCATGTCTAATTATTTGTGTGTTCTGTAAGTGGAGTGTTTGTGTACTTTGATCAGTGCGTATCTGTGTACATGTAATTAGATCTGTGCATGAGTGATCTCACATACCACAGTGTATAAACACACATACATACTCAGGTAGGTGTGTATTTCCATGTGTGCATGTCTTTGTCCTCACCTCCACTTCACCTGAGCCCCACAGGCAGCGTTTTCCAGATTTATTTCCTCACTGCAGCAGAACAGATTTGTGAGTCACGTGGTTTTTTTTTTACCCTCCTTCTGGACTTGCAGGTTCACATTTGTCAAGACGGGTCTCATCCAGGTCCTGTTATTTTATGGTTGTTGTCTTGGAGCTCTTTTGTAGCGTAAAGTGATCCAGACAGTGGAAACTAAAAAGCTCTGTGAGGCTTTAGCTCTTTCAAACCTTTTCAAAAACCTGCCAGTCTGAGGCCCCGTTTCCATGACAACAGTTCAAGTGAAAACACATCGGTTTTGCGTTTTCGTTTCACATTTGAACGGCAATGCTTTGAAAACGTCTATTTCCATGGAAACATCAGAATCATTGTAGTTTTCATGTTGGGCCACTAGTGGGTGCTGATGTTTGATTTTGTAGTGAAGCCACACACACACATGCAGCAGAGAACACGGATATTCTAGTGGACAGAACACCACGTTGGATTGTTATTACAGTGACTGTCAAAATAAAACTACCAAGACCCAGAAGACTATGGACTGGGAGTCCTGACACCACGGAGGAAACTTTGCTCTGATTGTGTCTATGTAATCACATAGGTTTTAATCTTATCTTTCTCTTACAGCTGCTCCACCATATGATACTAAATCACTATCACTGGAGTGTGACTGTGACATATTAGATGAGCTGTAGTTGGATTCAAACTACTCGCTTTGTTACAGCATAAACTAGAGTCAATGTCCCTTCCTGGTTCTATTGCAGTATTTAGTCACTGCAGGCACGTTCAAAGTCCGGCCTGCAGGCCAAATGCGGCCCGTGTCCTAGTTTCCAGCGGGCCGCAGCCTCTGTCATAAAAGCAATAATAGACCGCCGGCACTGTTGACCACAGTTAAAATACAGTGTACAAAAAGCTATTTTATATTACGCCAGAAGATGGCAGTAGACACACTCTCACTGCAGGAAACTTTGACCCTCGTCACGTGGGTAGTGTGGGATCCTTTCCAGCCCATTTCAAAAATGGCGACTGTAACTAAGAAAAGGAGAGTTGACAGCGAGGGCTCGTTCAAGACAAGTGGAAATTTGAGTCTTTTTTCACCAAAATAAGAAACAACTACGTCTGCTTAATTTGCCAGGAGACTGTTGCTGTTTTGAAGGAGTTCAATATCAAGAGGCACTATCAGACCAAACACACAAACTACGACAAGCTAACTGGTGAAACGCTGAAGCAACTGGAAGCTGCTTAACGCCACCGCAGGGCTTTTTTACAAGAGCCAGAGAATCAAATGGAAATGAAACAAAGGCAAGTTATGACGACGCTGATTGCCAAGAACTGCAAAGCCTTCGCTGAGGCTGAATTCATTAAAGACTGCGTGATGAGAATTGTGGAGTAACGCTGCGGTACGGAGAGTCGAAGAGGTTTCATCTGACATTCAGAGACAATTAGAGGGGGGACTGGACTCTGACTATTTTCTTTAGCCTGTGATGAAAACACCGCTCAGTCACTGAGACATGAACATCAGTGAAGAGCTACTGGACCTCCAGAGCCTTAAGGACCAAACAAGAGGAACCGATTTATTTGTTTCTGTTTGTTCTGCTGTAAATGACATCAAACTACCGTGAAATAAAGTCACGGGGATAACTACAGATGGTGCACCTGCCATGGCTGGTGATAGAAGTGGATGAGCAACCTTCGTCTGTAACAACGTCAGCGAAGAAGAAGAAGAAGAAGAAGAAGAAGAAGAAGAAGAAGAAGAAGAAGAAGAAGAAGAAGAAGAAGAAGAAGAAGAAGAAGAAGAAGAAGAAGAAGAAGAAGAAGAAGAAGGAGGTAAAGCTACAAACTCCACTGTATTATTCACCAACAAGTTCTCTGTGCCAAACATCTGGGTTATGATCATGTGATGAAACCAGTGATGAAGACCATTAATTCTATTCCCACTGAAGCCCTGTGCCACCGCCAGTTTCAAATGTTTCTAGGCGACATCCAGGCTGAATACGGAGATGTTGTGCATCACCACGATGTAAGGTGGTGCACTGCAGCGCTTCGACTCTCCTACAGAGGAAATCAGACAATTCGTGGAAAAAAGAGAGAACTGAAGCCAGAACTATCAGATCTCTGATTTGGGATTGTTAGTTGACCGATCCAGACATCAGAATGCGCTGAACACGAGCGTCCAGGGTCAGGATGCAGTGGTGAGCCCACTGTATTCTCATATCAGAGCCTTTGGGACCAAGCTGCTACTTTTCCTAAGGCACCGTCACCTGCAGCCCAACGCCACACATTTCCCATCGCCGCTGGAAATAATGACCAGAGAACAAATTCAGCCAGCAAACGAGGAGGAGGGCAGCAGATCTCTCTTCTCTGGCTGAGGACTTTCAGCAGCGCTTTTGGGATTTTGCGGCCATTGAAAAGGAGATCAGACTTTTTCCACTCCTTTCTCCGTGGACCCTGCCGACGCTCCACACCGCCTGCAGCTGGAGCTCATTGAGCAACGTTCACCGCCGGCTGGACAACGGCAGGTTCCAAGAGAACCAAACATTTGCAAAGCAAAATGCTGAGCTGGTTTGGCTCCACGTCCTCGTGCTAGAAGACATTCTCACTGATGAACTGAAAGAAGAACGGCGTGAGGACGAGGCTCAGTGACTCTCACCAGATCCAAACCGCTGCCTTTGAGCCAGAGCAGGCCCCTATCCTGAAGTCAAGGTCTCAGTATCACCTTCACATTAGTGCAGGAAACTTATTTGTTTAGTCCTCAGTGTGTGTGTGTGATGATAAAACCACAGTTTTGAATATGACACTGATTCTTTTCAATTTGAATATAATTTGATCTTTGGTTTTTCAATAGACGATCCAACCTGGTCTTGTAATCCCCACAAATTAAATATTTAAATCCAATTCAGTCAGACATCCCGTTTTTCTATTTCACATTTTTGATCAGAGTCTAAAATTGAAATAATGAAAAACACTGCCTTTCTCCTTTTTGATCATGAGTAATACAAGGATTCCCCTCGACCCTCAATGTTTTGTACTTCTGAATAATACAACTGTTCGTGTTATTTTCCTGTTTTGAATTTAGAAGTTCATTCTGAGTATTTAATAGTGAATAATATACAACGATTCAAACGTGTTATAAAATGTTGAACTCACAACGTCAACATGTTTCAAAAAAGTTGTTTTATTCCAGACAGACTTTTCTTCATCTTATTCTTCAAGTATGAAAGGCAGAGTGATTTCTGTAAAAACTTTAGGTTTGTGTTCTGTGTTAAGACGTTATGTCATTTGTAATAAACACATTTCATGAAATAGTTCATTTGCATTTGATTTTAATGTGAAAGGTTCTCAGATTGTCAGGCTGAGTGGTCGGCCCCCACACATTCTCCCCTCACCAGTTCTGGCCCACTTTGGACACCCCTGAGTTACCAGATTATTAATGCTAAAGGAAAGCTGGTACATTATCCTGAACACGTTACAAACAGCTAGTTAGTTTTATAAAGGATTTATAGCTAAGAAGGGACAATGGAGAACAGAATACACAAAATGGTTTCAGAGAAAATCTGCCAGTCAGAAAATGAGCAAAAAACCAAGAGCTGATGAAGATGAGTGGCGCTTCTTCATCAGCTGGAAAGACACAGCAGGCGACTGCTGAGGCGGAGGTGAAGACAGAAACATTGACAGGTCTTTACAGAGAGCACACACATGGAACTATCTACAACCCAAACACAAATCTGATGCCACAGACTCTCCAAATCTGTCCTATCAGCCTCACATGGGTGTGTGTGTGTGTGTGTGTGTGTGTGTGTGTGTGTGTGCGCACACTCGCCATGCTTGTGTTCAGCTTTTACTTCTCCATCCAGCAGAAATAACATCCAGCAGCAGTTTGTTTGGAGGAAAACGAAAGCTCGATGGGGAACCGAGAGCAATAACCACGGCGGAAAAACTAGAAAACAAACTCAAAGTGCATCAAAATGAAACCTGAGGAAGATATCACAGCCTGAGATGCTCTGGAGGAGGACACGCCCCCAGCACTGAGAAACAGCCTGAGATGCTCTGGAGGAGGACACGCCCCCAGCACTGAGAAACAGCCTGAGATGCTCTGGAGGAGGACACGCCCCCAGCACTGAGAAACAGCCTGAGATGCTCTGGAGGAGGACACGCCTCCAGCACTGAGAAACAGCCTGAGATGCTCTGGAGGAGGACACGCCTCCAGCACTGAGAAACAGCCTGAGATGCTCTGGAGGAGGACACGCCTCCAGCACTGAGAAACAGCCTGAGATGCTCTGGAGGAGGACACGCCTCCAGCACTGAGGGCGGCACCATGGAGGGTTCCACAAGTACATTTCAATCCCGAGGCTCACAGGTTGGATTATTACTGTTATTACTAGTAGTAGTAGTAGTACTAATAGTAGTGGTAGTATTAGTATTATTAGTATTATTATATTCATACGTTATGTTTCTACTCCTCATGTGGCGAAGCAGTTGAGGTTTCATGACTCCGTTTCACCACAGATCACACAGTGTGGATTGGAAGCGTGTCGATCAGCTGATGACGTGGTAATTTAGTAGAATAGAAACACGTTACTAATCCCAGAAATTCTGATTATATTTATGTATTAACAGAAATGTCAACATATGGACCGTGAAGATTCTGAATCAAACCTACGACTGTCAGGGTCCCAAGACAACCCAAAGGCAGTCTCGCACAAGGAACTGGGGTTTTCAGGTTTTATTAAACAATCAAGGCAGACAAGGTCACGTTCGGCACTCAACCAGGTCCAGGTCCAGGTCCAGGTCCAGGTCCAGGTCCAGGTCCAGGTCCAGGTCCAGGTCCAGGTCCAGGGGTCAGTACACAACAGAATCCAAAACACAAAGAGGTCCACAAGGGAAAAGCGGAGGAAGAGGCTGGGGTCATGGAGCTGAAACAACAATGACGATCGAGCCCAGAGACATGAAGGAGCAGGTTTAAATCCATGAGGAGAGGGAAGACACAGGTGAGACACATCAGACTGATTACACACACACACACACACACACACACACACACACACACACACACACACACACACACACACACACACACACACACACACAGAGGAGGAGCACACAGGAAGGACGAGTGAGAGACGGTGGATTACACAACAAAACAGGAAGTGAACACAGAGTGCGAGACGCGGACTTGACGGACACACACAAAATCCCCGTTTCCACAGTGCCCCTTGGTACCGGTGCCGGTCAGGTGGGGGTTGACTAGCCATAACCAGACCCGTATCAGTGCCGCGTTTCCATTACACGGGGAACGGTTTGAAATGTAGGCGGGATTATGAACGGTGGTGTAATCATGCAGGATGTGACACCATAACGGGACATTTTCAAAAACATTTCCTGATTGCTGCAGAAGAAGTGATTGGAAATGGCTGCTTGCTGGGAGAACAGGTCGTCACGGACCAATGAGCAGACGGCAGTGTTGAAGCCCCTCCCCCTCATATCCGGCACATTGTGCCTGGTACCCCAAGTGGAGGGGTAGCGAGAAATGGTTACCAATGGTACCGGTTGGTAACGGTTCTGAGTCAGTGGAAACGCACAACAACCGGTTCCGACCTGACCCGTACCGGCACCAAGGGGCTCTGTGGAAACGGGGCTTATGACACAGACACAGACCCTTACAACGACCTTCACAGTTGAAGGACGACCACTGTACCGACCGGAACACAGCAGCCCGGAGGACGACTCTTTTCAATGTGTTCGGTTCTGTGGTTGCCGGTTCGGCGCCTCATTCTTCAGCCTCTCCTCACATCTCAGAGGCTGAAATGGGCGTTTGCGCCATTCGGACGCCATGTTTCTGTTGGTTGTGCCCGCTGGAATCAATATCGGAACCCTTTGGAATTGAAACACTGGGAACCAGTTCTCAACAAGGAGCGGTTATCGGTTCCCTTCACTAGAATTGCTGCGTCGCTTTGCTGATTATTTCTTCAAAAGTTTTGCAGTGAAACCAAATGTTCAACAAGCCAGAGCAGCTTCCTTCTAAATTACAGCTCATCACAGGAAACATCTTATTCCAGTTTACTTTGGCGGGTAAACGTCTAACTTCAACGACCTCGGCGGTCTGTAAAGTGTGGCGCCCCCTGCAGGAGGTCCTGGACCTGGAGTTCAGAGGGAAGAAGTGGTGAGTGATTATCCTTCCTGGTTGGTTAAGAAGCCGGATCAGCGATCAGTGGAGGTGATTCTGCAGGTTCAGCCCAGAACAACACGTATGATGAGGCCATTTAGCTTCTCTAAGTCCAATCCAATTCTCTTCTCTTTCTTCCTCCATCAGTCTCCTTCATTATCTGCTCCTCCTCCTCGGTTCTCTCCATTCCACTCTGATTGTCTTCCTCTCTAATCTGCTCGCCTCTTTCATTCTCTGCACTTTTGTCTGCTCGTCCTTTATTCTCCCCGTGTGTCTGCGACGCTCTATTTCTCTGCCGCTTTCAAAGCTCGTCTCTTTTTTTCTGCCTTTTGAACTCCTCTCTGGCTCCCTCCTCTCATTCTATCTCTTTCTGAAACAATAACCATCCTTCACAAGCCGCTGGCGCTCGCAGTCCAGAATCTCACGCTACGCTGATTATGCAATGCCGTCGCCGCTGTTTGGAAACACGGCCGGCTCCAGCGAGGCGCTGCCGAGCCGCCGCGCGGCGCCGCGCCGCCGTGCCGCGCCGCCGCCGCGACTTATCCTCACAATAAAACCATTTCGGGGGTAAAAATACAAACGGCACCTTCTTTTCTTGTGTTCGTCCCGAGTTCGTCAATAAAATGCCTGCGTGAGAGACGAGCTTTACCAGCCGGTCACCAGAGTGGCCGTTCCTCACTGCCTTGTTTCCAGGATCAATAATCATATAATCATCATACAATCTGTCAGCAGGCTCTCCGTCCTCCACCAAGGTGACTCCTGTCTTGATTGACGACGATCAATACCTCCTCAGAATCATTCACTCCCTTTGACAAGCGATCAATGCAGGCTGTTTAGTCCGTACTGACAGGGCGGCGCTCGGTTGGGAACTTGATGTAACTCAATACCAAAACGATGGCACCGGGAAAAAACAACCCCGCACTGATCAGCCAGAACAATAAGACCGCCTGACGAGCCGCCCACACCTCGGAATGTGTGCTGGGGCACCAAGACCACCAACGTCTTTCAGGCTCCGTTTACACGACAACGTTTCAGGTGAATTCGCATCGTTTCTGGGTTTGTTTCAGGAAAGTTTCACATTTACATGGAAATGTTCCTTTACTTCCCGCCGGCATCAGAGGCCCGTCACACGTTCACCTCTTGTCCTTATCGATCCCAAACACCAAGAGGAGCTGTTCACTGATTAGCACAAAGCATCATTAGTCTCATTCACACGTTCACACACACATTCACACGCCAATGGTAACGACTGCCTGCAAGGTGTCCAATCAAGCCATTCAGAGCAATTTGGAGTTCAGCGTCTTGCTCAAGGACAATTGGGCATATGGATGATCAAACCTACTACCCTGTGATTGAGAGACGAGCTTCTCCATCAGCTGAGCCTCAGACACACGAGAACACACCAGATGTTGGTGACAACCCATGTAATCCACACACTCATTGGAATCAAACATACATGTCCTGCAGTTATGTGGAATGATGTGAAATGACCCGAGGAAAAGGTGTTGAACACATGAAGAAAGGGAGGCGTGAAAATTCATGTGAAGCCCAAACAAGCGGATATCAAGCCGGAATCAGAAATCAATCCTGCCCCATCAGTGCAAATTCATATCAGCTGGTCCAGTCCTGACTGATGGCCGATGAGAAGGTTCTCATCACGATGAGTAAAGGCAAGGAGCTCTCAAGACCTTTACAGCCTCACTGCTGCAAAACAGTTATTTCACATCAATAGCACCTTGAGAAAAATGATGAGGTGCTCAATATGTACTGTACTGCTGAAATGCCTGTGGCCGCTTGTGTTCACCAGCACTGATGAAAGAATATACGTAATAATCCCCTCTAAATCCCTTTAGCCTGATTTATGGACTTTGTTTGAGTTCAGACTGTTTCACTGTGAGATCAAAACTAAAGGTTCAGTTTCAGGGTTGTTTGCTGTAGTCGCTCTGGACCGGACCCCAGTTCAGACTCACATTCACACAATCGTATTCACGCCTGATTTAGACCCGGTTTCCATGAAAACGCATGTTTTTTTTATTTTTTATTTATTCATTTCAGAAAAATTTCACGTTTTGAAAAGAAATCTGCTTCTACGGCACAACTACTACTTACTATGGCTGTAATGACCAGGACCAGGACCAGGACCAGGACCAGGACCAGGACCAGGACCAGGACCAGGACCAGAACCAGGACCATGACTAGGACTAGGACCAGGACCAGGACCAGGACCAGGACCAGGACCAGGACCAGGACCAGAACCAGAACCAGAACCAGAACCAGGACCAGGACCAGGAACAGGACTAGGACCAGGACCAAGAAGAGGACCAGGACCAGGACCAGGACCAGGACTAGGACCAAGAACAGGACCAGGACCAGAACCAGAACCAGAACCAGAACCAGAACCAGAACCAGAACCAGAACCAGGACCAGGACTAGGACCAAGAACAGGACCAGGACCAGGACCAGGACTAGGACCAAGAACAGGACCAGG
>NC_137634.1:27297504-27352504 GCF_963383615.2 Lipophrys pholis | reverse complement strand
TCTTTCATATTAATATTAGTACTATCATTATTGCTTCATTGTCTTTTATTTGTAAAAGTTTTCAAAATAAAGTTATAGCATTCTCATTCTCAAAGTCCATTTTTAAGTCAAATCTTCCATTAATGCTGTAAGCCATCTTCATGTCCTCTGACCCAGTAACATATATAGTACTGATACTTACACATTTGAACAAATCTTATGAGTGCTCACTTGATTGTGACACCAAAATGATTGTAATACACCTTTCAGTACTAAAACAAACAGCACCAACTAGTGACCCAACATGAAACGGACATCGTTTTTAGATCGTTTCCATAAAAACATGAAACTTTTTAAAAATGAAAACGCTGGAACATTATGGTTACTATTGCAACAACACATTACCAGTAGAGTGAAACTAACCTGTCCCACGGCGGTCTAACCCCAGCTCACGTTCCCTATTGGTGGGTGAACAATCCAACGGTTGGTGAATTCTGCTTCTCAATGGTAGGAAGAGCCGACAATGACAACACCTAAGCTGTTAAAATAATAAGTAGTGTGTTTACACTGCGGACACACTGACAGCAATGTAGTTGGTTGTCCGGGCCACTGGAGGGCGCTATTGCTTGTTTTTGTAATGAAATCACGTGTGCAGAGAACAATGTGCAACAAACATGAACAAAGAGAGAACCTGACATTCATATGGAATGATGACGAATCGGATGCTATCAGGGGAGTCCGAACTATTAAACTAATGATACGAACGACAAAACTAGAATCCGGACCACGAGTCACACCACGACGGTCCGCCATGTTTGCTTAAAGGCGCAGGAGCAGATGGAACATTTACAACGAGAGGGGAAGGTGAGAGAAGCACATGGACAGAAACAGCTCCTTGTCGCCTCCGGCAGTATCTGCAGGAGGGAATCATGACCGTGAAAGAATCTTTCCACTTTGGGAACTGGCATAGAAACTTTTGCGGATAAAAAGGTTTTGCGGTCATGCTCGTTTTTGTTGTCGTATCAACAAGTCTCTGTCTGCAGTCAAAACTCCAGGGGAAACATCTGCGTCCAAGTGACACCATGAAAACTACTCAAAATGATGTAGTACATATGCCAGGCCTATAGGTGGTGCTGTAACTCTTCACAGAAATACACCAAAAACAGAGACAAAGACACGGAGCATGAAAGAAACAACTGAGAAATCCACCATGTGGCCTCATTACAGCGCCCAGCATCAGCAGCTTCTGCAGCGCCACCTGCAGCAGGTCGTCTGCCATTGTTGCTGCATTAAGGCCGGATTTCCTCCTGGAGTGTCGCTGGGTGTTTAATGTGGCCATGTAGAACTTCCCTCCATGTGAGGAGCTGATCTCCATCCAGCTGCAGAAACTCTGCAGGTCATCAGCTTCAAAGCTTCGTCCTGGCCTCTCCTCCCTCTCCCCGCTGCCGGATATTTAAAGACATCAAATACATGTGAAGCCCTGACAATTAGTGGGGACTGTTGCTGGGTAATTAGTGGAGAGGAAGTAAGCCTCCGATTTCCCTCATCGCGCCCCCCAGAGAGTGTCCCCGCTCGCACACTTCCACATTTCCACTAAAGAGAAAAACACACATGCATACACATGCAGAGATTTCAGTGTCAGCGGCGCACGGCTGACAAACAGTGGAAGAATTCACAGCGGACTCTGAGGATGTTTTATCTCGGCCGTGCCGTTCGCTGCTCTTGTGGATAATTGGGCATCGGCGTGGACAGAGACGAGTCCCGCAAACACAAAGTGCAGACTGGAAACAGGCTCTGAGGCGGGAGGGGAAGGGTGACGGCAGGAAGGATGGGCGGAGGAGTAATTAAGGAAAACCGAAGGGAAACAGAAAGATAAACAGGGACGTGAGGAAAGCAGGAATAATGTGGAGAAGAGAGACGTAGCAGTGATTCTTCTACTCTTTCTGTTTGTGAAAACATTGTTTGAATCTTCAAGCTTTCAGTCTTGTTCAATCACGGTACAAAAACACACAAACACTGGAAAAGTGATGGACGTAGCATCCACTTCCTCTACAGACATAAAATCTGAATAAATCCAGCTGGAGGAGGAACTGCAGTTTATTTCTACTTCAAATAGAAGAATATTGTAGCTGATGTCTTTAGTTTGAGCTCCATCGCAGGTGGCAGTGATAGAACACTTAAAAAAAACAATCAGATCCATATTGTGTAATTAAAGCTACATTTATTTATATTCACGTCATTTGTAAGGCCCCGTTTCCATGACAACCTTTCTAAGTGAAAACGTGGTTTTTGTGTTTTCGTTTCATGTGTTTTGCATTTAAACGGCACCGTGCTGAAAATGCTGTCCATTTCCACGGAAACGGCAGAAGCGCTGATGATGATGTCGTTGGTCCACCGAGAAGAAAGGTCCAGAGAAGGAAAACAAAGAAAATGATTTTAAGGTTTCTAAAGTAGCTGGAACCGCTGATTTTTAATTCTAACAAAAGTGATTGAAAGAGTGTAAATATGAGTTGAATCTCCTTAAAGCACATTTCAGCTCCTTCTTACGTTCTGCTCTCTTCAGTCCATTTCCAGCTGCAACAGGCTGGTTCTGTCTCTGCCGAGCTGTAAAAGCCCACTGTCCTCCCCCGAACAGCCTGAACAGGCCCGTTAGCAAACAGCAGGTGAACACGCTGAAGCTTTTAGCGGCTAAACAGCCGAACATTACCCCGAGGAGCCGGCGCCGTCCACAGAGGAGACTCAGAACGCAGTGGAGGGAGGCTGGATGTTGGACTTACCTTCGCCGTGTGGCCGCGGACGCGACTCACACTGAATGCTAATGCCACTCCGGAGCTGCTGGTAGTGCAAATAAGCAAGTGTTGGGATGGGGACACACACAGGGAGATTGACTGCTGCTGCGTTCAGCAGTGCAGCAGGGAGCTCGGCTCAAAGTGTTGAATCTATCTGATAATCCAGCTCTGCCCTTCAGGCTTCTGCACAGAGGCACAACAGTGAGAATGCAATAGCAGCATCGACACAAACCACAGTGAAAGTGCCTCTTGCTCCCATTTTTCACTTGTTTGCACGCATACAAACTAATTCTGATCATTATCTGCAAAACGATGAGCGGTGGTTTGTAACACACTACGAAGTTTCTTTCAGTCTCACACCTTAATTGCTGCCTCTGAACCTGAACTGTGGATGAGTGAGATTGTGAGTCCATACTGTTATGGACTCCGAGGGGTAACCTGCCTTCACCCCCCGTCAGCTGGGAACAGCGCCACCTACAGCTGAGTCTGAGATGAATAAGTTTAGTCTTGATCTGTCGGGAACATAAGTCGATCGATCACCTTCATCGGTGTTGATCAGCAGCAACTCGATCACTTCATCCATGTTGACGAATATGCAGTCAGCCTGAAATGTCTTTGGCCAGGTCGTCCACTGACAATGTCTCCCGGGAGATAAAGTGACGGCCTGGTTCCTGCTGGTTCTCTGATAGTTTCTCTGATGTTTCGCCGCCTTCAGCATGTCGTCAGTCAAATCCAATTTCAAGCTGGATAAAGTTTCAAAGATGGACGGATGGTTCCGACTCCATCACCATGAGGAGAACAATTCCATCTGTCCAAGAGTTGGAGTAATTCACCACCAGACCCCTCAGGCAGCCGCACGTACACACATTCACACGTACACACATTCACACGTACACACATTCACACGTACACACATTCATACGTACACACATTCACACGTACACACATTCATACGTACACACATTCACACGTACACACATTCACACGTACACACATTCATACGTACACACATTCACACGTACGTAGATGATCTCAGGAGCAGGATGGCGACAGCGGCCATCAAAGTGGTAAAATGAGCTGATTTGTTTCAGGTGAAGCTGAAGGACGAAACGTCCCGTCCTCTGGCTCCAGACCAACGTTTGGGTGACGTCCTCGGGGGCTAATGTTGTTAGGCATCCTGTGTTCGTGTATAATTGGAGTGTGTCAGGGACGCTCTTTCCACTAAGTAATTCAGGAGTGCTTGCTGGGGGTAGAGGTGGAGGAACATCTCAGAGTGCCGTGTCCTCGCTCCCTGCTGCAGTATTCATTGCTACACCTTCTCCTGAGATTCATTATTCATGTGGCTTTACCAACCGCCTTGTCCGAGTGACCGACGTGGCGCCGCCGCTCCCAGACAGGAACTTTGTTGTTGTTGACACTTGATCAGCTTTCACAGAGTCCCAGTGTTCCTATCTGTCCTTCCCTTCATTCTGCGATGTTCTCCCTCCACAGTTCCCCGCCTCGTCATCTCCACATCCTCCCTCCGCCGCCGCCACTTCAATCCTGCTTTTTCATCTTGCGGCTTTTCATGCTTTTCTCAGGGGAAACGACGAAAAAACGGTGCTAATTTTGGCACAAATTTTAGTTTATGTGGGACATCATTGCTCACTGAACACAGCGCAGCAAACGTATTTCCATGCCCTCGATGTACGTTCATGCTGGCTCGCCGTTTGACAGTATTACTAAAAAACAAACAAACCGAAGAATAAAATAGATCATAATAAATAAATTGGAGGATGCGGGGGGGCGTGGGGGGTGCGGTGGGACATGACATGATGTGGGGGACGTAGGGGATGAGGGGTGACGTGAGGGATGTGGGGGGTGTAGGGAATATGGGGGTGTCGGGGTAGTTGGGGGGGGGGGTGTTCCGACTAAGATGAATTGTCGCTCTCTGGTGATCTCAGGACTTTTCCTCCGATGCCATCAGAGGGTGAAATGTGTCATTTGTCTCAAATTTCAGTTCTGACATTAACTTGTGGAATTAATGACATTTGCAAGAGACCGTGAGACATTTGACCTGCTTCACTCCTGGCATTTCAGAGCGTCTCGCATCAAGGTTGTGTCCAAATTGGATTTTGAAGTGATTACACCTGAAGTGTCTCCAGTGACTGAAAGTCTCTTTTTATTTCCCCTTTACTGCCGTGCAGCGGCTCTGAGCACATCCACACCACGTCTGACCTCCGTTGGACCCGTTTTGACCTGTTGGACCCGTTTTGACCTGTTGGACCTGTTGGACCTGTTTTACCTGTTTTGACCTGTTGGACCCATTTGACCTGTTTTGACCTGTTGGACCTGTTTTGACCTGTTGGACCCGTTTGACCTGTTGGACCTCTTTTGACCGGTTGGACCTGTTGGTCCTGTTTTGACCTGTTGGACCTGTTTGACCTGTTTTGATCTGTTGGACCTGTTTGACCTGTTGGACCTGTTGGACCTGTTGGACCTGCTGGACCTGTTTTGACCTGTTGGTCCTGTTGGACCCGTTTGACCTGTTGGACCTGTTTTGACCTGCTGGACCTGTTTTGACCGGTTGGACCTGCTTGACCCGTTTGACCTGTTTTGACCCACTGGACCTGTTTTGACCTCACACAGGGACTCTCCTGCCTGCTGCTAAATCAACTGTTTTCTGAGTTACCTTTTGTTCTGGTCACTTGGTTTGTGATGCAAAACAAAGGTGAAGCCGAATGTTTGAAGGACAGCAGTGAAAACTAACGGCTGTGTCCACAAGACGACGCCGTGTCATGTGACCATTGTTTTTGTCTGATCATTCACACGCCGTGGCGTTTAAGAGCCTCAAAAAACTATTATAATTTTTTTTTTAATGGGTTCCTGAGTGGAGGAATTTGAAAATGCTGCCTCTGCTCTGACGGACAAGACGCTCATTAGCTCAAACTGATGATGTCATCGCCCCGCCTCTCAACCTCTAACCCCGCGACCCTCTCAGTGACGTCGCTTAACAACAACATGGCGGATAACCGGTTCCAGGTGCAGCTGCAGAAGCTACTGATGCTAGTTGCTTTTAATGAGGTCACGTGTTGGATTTCTCTAGGGATCCTACGATACCACTTCTTTGCAAAACGAGTAGTGTATGAGTACTTGCATTTGAGTACTCACCGATACCGATACCTGTTACCTGTTACCGAGTACTTAAATTTACTTAAAATAATTGTTTTTATGGCACTGCCACTGTTAGAAAACATTGCGTGGCCCCTTTAAGAGACGCGCTGCTGGCTTGACCACGATGCCTGAGCGAGCGAGCGTGCTGATGCAGAGCAGGTCTAACACGAAGCTCTACATAAAACTGTTCATCTCAGAGAGTTTCACGTCCTGCTTTCCACCGGCTGTGAGGCGAGAGAGTTAACCGCTCCTCATTGGCCGCCCGTGATGTGTGCTCCTTACCGTGCTTTGCAGCGACGTGCCATAAACCGCAGTGTCTTCAGTGTATCTTCCTACATAACAAGGATACGCACTCCAGTCGCCGAATAACCTTTTATCCACACCGAACATACACGGAGGAGCTGCGGCCCGCTGCAGGATAACTCAACACACACACACGACAATACCCACAATGCCTTGTGTCCGTCTCAACTACGGCAGCCCTAGTAGGTCTAAACACACAACACGCGCGCTGCCGTAAGGCGGTATCGGGTGTCGTGGTATCGGTGGCACTTTTATGAGTACGAGTACAAGTACTCATGCCCATTCTGGTATCGTTATCGGTGCATCCCTAGATTTCTCCATTTCTCTGTTTTTTTCCTGCTTCATGTCTTCTGCTCTGTTTCTGGTGTATTTCTGTGGCAGTGTTAGAGCGCCCCCGATAGGCCTGGCATATGTACTACATCATTTTGAGTAATTTTCATGATGTCATGGATGCAGATGTTTCCCAAGTGTATGGGAAACTTTTGAAGAATGATGGGGAGAAAACTTTGGCTGGTGGAGACGAGACTTTCTGCATTTGCAGTTGTTTTCTAAAGTGTTTGATCTGCATCATTACAAACCTCCAGAGATCACCTGTCCTCAGTAAGTGTGATTATATCTACACCTTCAAAACTAAAGACGCTCTGCAGTCTGACATCTTTAACATATCGTCTTTGAGTTTCAGCTAACTCACTGTGGATCTCGTTATGGTGATGTTATGGCCGTTGTGATGTGACGTGATGATGTAATGGCTGAACGTCAGGCCCCGTTTCCACAACAAAGTTTCAATTGAATTTAAAAATGTGTGGTTTTTAGGTTTTCGTTTCAGGAATATTTCCCGTTACATGGTGACATTCTGAAAACGGTGCAGTTTCCCTTGAAGTTGTCTCCATACAAACAGGCTGAGTGTTCAGGGGACCGAGGTTCAAATCCCTGGATGCAATGACTGATTGTAGAAGACATTTCTTTATCTTCTTGATTGCAGATTCTCATATTGTAACGGACTTCAACGCCACATGGCGAGCAGCTCCGTTCACAGGAAGACCTTCCACACTGTCACAATCACAAAGTCCACAATGACTGCAATTCTTCCTCAAGATCAACTTCTCTTCGTTACTGTTCCATCAGGGTCACACTGTTAAAGCTAAATAGATGGAAAGACAGATACATTAACATAAAGGAGATTTAAATTAAGTGGATTAGCAGACCTGACAGAAGAGTTGGGCTGTTGAACCAGAAAGCTGACAGCTGCGGTTCCGTCAGCTCCAGCTGAAGGCTGCAGGAATCAACAACAGGCTTCAACAGAGAATCACTGAGGCAGAGAGGATTTCATGCTGCTCACTGTACCGTCTGGAAGGTAAACTGGACTGTGAAACATCCAACATTCACTTTTCATCCTGTCATGTTTCTGGACTGACTGAGATCATGTGACCTCAGAACCAAACCCAGTTGGATGGTACACAGGAAGCAACAATCATCCCTCGCTGGCTGGTTAAAACAAACCAATTTGCCGTGCTCACCACTAGTTGGTGCTACAGAGTCAGACAGCAGTCCCTCTCCCGGGGGTTGATAATCACACAGTGATAAGCTAGAACAATATCGCTCACTAAACCAGCGTGGTTTGAGTGAGCAGTGAACAAGCAGCAGCTTCACACTAGGTAGACAAACTGTAGAAAGGCTTTCTGTTGATTCTTCATCAATCATCTGAGAGAAACGTGACGGACGGACGGACGGAGAGCGTTTCTTAAGAAGCTGCGATTAAAGTCAGATTCTAAAGACGTTAAAGGGTCGAGCTGACGAAGGAAACGCCTCAAAGTAAAGGTCTGACGGCTTCCTCAAAGAAAACCTTCGAAACACTTAGAAGCAATTCAAGCAATGAAAAAAGTACCTGAGTGAGTTGATTTTCTAAAATACCTGGAACACTGAGGGAGTTGGAGAAGATGGAGTGTGTGACCAGACTGGTGTTTGACTGGACGTCAGAAGGGTAATTCAATGGAATAAGAGTAGAAAAACCAGAAGCCAAAGGTTGAACCATCAACATTTCTGTTTGGTAACAGGAAGCAAAGTTAACCACCAGGATCAGGACCAGGACCAGGACCAGAACCAGAACCAGAACCAGAACCAGGACCTGATTCACCCTCCACATCCCGAGACACACACACTGTTTCTAATAACCTTCAGTCAGGAGTAGGGATGGGAATCAAAAACCGGTTCTGACTGAGAACCGGTTCCAATTGATCCATTCCATGGGAATCGTACACCTTAAATGTGTTCGATTCTTCTTAACGATTCATTTCCAGCACGACGTGAAGTCGCGTTGTGGTACGTAGCATGACGTCACACTCTGCGATGCAGAACCTCCTCCAACCAGGAGAACACATGGAGGAAGAAGGTCTAAAGTGGGAGACCATCAAGGACTAGATAATAGGATACGGTAATACATGTTCACTCACCACGTCCTGAATCCACAGAGTCCACCGCCTCTCGCCTCACAGCCACAAGGTCCAGGTAAAAAAATTAAAAGGTCTCGGTGCAAATCCCGGCAGGAGCCTTTCTGTGTGGAGTTCTCATGTTCTCTCTCTGTGTGCTGGTTCTACTCCGGGACTCCGGTTTACTCTGATAGTCAAAACAACCTGCACCATGGCTCCCTGAGCTACACCCCCGGCCTCCATCACCTCCTCCTGAGCTACACCCCCGGCCTCCATCACCTCCCCCTGAGCTACACCCCCGGCCTCCCTCACCTCCTCCTGAGCTACACCCCCGGCCTCCCTCACCTCCCCCTGAGCTACACCCCCAGCCTCCATCACCTCCCCTGAGCTACACCCCCGGCCTCCCTCACCTCCTCCTGAGCTACACCCCCGGCCTCCCTCACCTCCTCCTGAGCTACACCCCCGGCCTCCATCACCTCCCCTGAGCTACACCCCCGGCCTCCATCACCTCCTCCTGAGCTACACCCCCAGCCTCCATCACCTCCTCCTGAGCTACACCCCCGGCCTCCATCACCTCCTCCTGAGCTACACCCCCAGCCTCCATCACCTCCCCAGAGCACCACGCTGTGTGGCTGCTGGAGACGGTCCATTTGGTGAAGACATGTCCTGTCTGAGGACTAATGAGGGACTTTTAATAAATGAACTCTGCCGTCAATCTGTCCCTTGTAGTGAATGTCTGCTCCAACGAGCCCACAGCGTAGACATATGCTAGTAGATCCTTTACTATACAGTATGTGCAAGACTCTAGTTTTTACACCATATAGTAAACGATCTACTAGAGTATGTCACAATCTATTAGAGGTCTACTACTGTATGTCTATGTATTAGATCATTCTGTGTTGAAAATCCCTTCACAAAAAGCACCAACACAACATGTAAACAGGATTCCCTGCAGACCAGAGAACTCGTTCCTCCTGCTACGTCACTTCCTCATTCCTCTCCAGGCTCCGCCTCCCAGAGAGGGTTACCTTGTCAACGGAGCAAAATGTGAAAAAGCATAAATTCCAGGGGGCAATGAAGGCAAATACACATTTGACTGTTCTTTTTTAAGGGAAAAATTATAATTCAAGTTTCATGTTTGGAAAAAATAAAATTGTTCGTTTTGGTGCAGAAAACTGTGAAACTACATTTCCCCCTCAAAACAATACTCAGGAATCGTTAGAAGAATTGATAAGGAATTGAATTGAGAAGCAGAAATGACCATGGCATTGATCTTGATAAAATCGTCTTAATTCTCACCTGGATACTGGATACACAACATGTTCAGTACAGACGAAGCTGCTCAGTTAGATCGTCTCTGTGTAATGGCTGTGAGCTCTTTGGTATTGTTTTACTGTTCACTCTGCTGACCAGAATCACACTGCGATGAGTTTTCACAGAGATTCTAGTTTTCCTCGGGAGGAATCAAACATTAAAATTCACAATTCACTCAAAAGTCATGAAGAAAAGTGGTGGAGCGCAGAACAAGTCCAGACTGATGGAGTCTGAAAGACTCAACAAAATAACACACATTGAGACAAGATGAGCCTGTCTGCTGGCATGGCACACACACACACACACACACACACACACACACACACACACACACACACACACACACACACACACACACACACACACACACACACACACACACACACACACACACACACACACACAGTCCGCTGCCTGTTTGCAGACTCTGAGTCTTGAAGGACGTTCATTTAAAAATGACTGGAAATGCAATCAGTCCTCTGGTGTAACGAGCCTCGGCATTAGATAAGACACATCATGTCACTTCCTCTCTGAATGATTCCTGCTGTTTGATGAACACATGAGTTTTCCCGCCGGCACTGAAGCTGACACCGAGCAGCTCGTACGTTGAAGCCGTCGGGGTGTAATCACTCCACATCTGGGTGTCCACACACACAAACCGGACGTTCATTCCCTGTGACACGGAGTAACCGGCGCAGCGTGTCCATATCGCAGGAGAAGAAGACTTTGTAACCACGTGACGTGAATGCAGAGCGATCCTCGCCGCGTGCAGGAGGCTGCTGCCAATCCAGAGCCAATTACAAGACCTACTTGAAGTGATGAGCACGTTGAGAGGAGTCGCTAATTGACAGAAGTTGTGCTTCATAGTTTCACCAAGAATCAGCTTTTAATGGAGCGGGCCATCCCCAAATGAACATGGGAACTTAGCCGGGCTGGAAAACGACAGTTTG
The DNA here is from genome assembly GCF_963383615.2 of Lipophrys pholis. NCBI lineage: Eukaryota > Metazoa > Chordata > Actinopteri > Blenniiformes > Blenniidae > Lipophrys > Lipophrys pholis. The sequence goes on along the minus strand of NC_137634.1, from coordinate 27,341,590 downwards.
AACAGACATAGTGCAGATTTCAAGCAGAAGGATCGTGACGAGGTCGGCGGTTCTGTAAATCCGACTTAACACTAAATACCTCCGTCTTCCTGGCTGCAGTGCCATTCATGTGTCGTCAGCTGCTGAGCGACACTGCTACAGACTCTGGATGATGCATAGTAAACAGGACGGAGCGGCGCCGGCCATGACCAACCTCACCGACGCCGGAGCCCGACCAGCGGACACACTTTCTTTTGAAACGAGCCTCCAGCAGAAATCTGCCACATCACCGAGACGAGCCGTCCCTTTCCAAACTACAGGATCAACATTAGTGAAGAGGGAGCAGCGCAGAGTGAAACCCCATCAGAGAAGCAACACAGCAAAGTGAAGGAAGGAAGAAGCCGCCTTACCTCTGGAGTCAGATGCCGAAATCGCAGTCTGGGGCAAGTCGAGGAACCATGGAGCTGGTTAGAGCCGCTGCTGCTCCTCAGTACGCAAACTCTCCGATTCCTCCCAAAATCCTGGGTTAGATCTCAAGTGTGGTCTAGAGGCTTGAGTCCAACAGAACCGGCAGCGGGCGGCTCATTTCAGTGGATGTGACATGCTGGTGCTTCCTGTCAGGGGTCCGGAGCCTCAGACCGGGATGTGGCCGGGGCAGAGACGAGGGCAGGGGCAGCAAGATGCCTCAGAGTTGTAATATTCCAGATCAGGGAGAGAACTCAGCATCCTCGAGCACCAGAGAAGAAAAAGAAGATCCACCAGAGCCGCAGCAGCCGGCTCAGCTCTGTGTCGCTTAAATTCCCCTCAAACGGTGAGATGTGAAGCGGCAGGGAGGTCGCAGAGGAAGAGCTGCTGTTGCATCCACATCACTCGCAGTCGACTTATCAGCTCTCTCTCTTCAAACAGTAACAAGAAAACAATCACATGAAGAGCTCCAAAAGAACCGACAGCATCACAACCGCCACCACCATCATCTTCTTCAGCATCATCTTCATCAGCATCATGTTTCCAGGGTCTGCACAGGACCGAGAGTGAGTGACAGAGAGAGAGAGGGAAGACACATGGACAGGAGAGAGGGGATGCATGCATGTGTGTGTGTGTGCATGTGTGTGTGTGTGTGTGTGTGTGTGTGTGTGTGTGTGTGTGTGTGTGTGTGTGTGTGTGTGTGTGTGTGTGTGTGTGTGTGTGCAGTAGAGGAGGACAGGCGGCGGCAGAGAGACGAGAGTGGAGAGCGGCGAACGGACGGGCGGCTGCGAGCGCAAGTGAAGCTGGAGAGTCGGTGTGAGGATGCAAAGAGAGGAGGAGGAGGAGGAGGAGGAGGAGGAGGAGGAGGAGGATATGCCCGGGAGGAGAGAGAGAGAGAGAGAGAGAGAGAGAGAGAGAGAGAGAGAGAGAGAGAGAGAGATACTTGCACTGTCAGTGACTACATTAACGGCACTGAGTAGGTGGAGTTTTCCTTGCAGTTGCAGAGAGAGGACCACAATTTAAAATCCCGGAGAGAGAGGGGTGGGTGGGGGGGGGGGGGGGGGGGGGGGTGGAGGGGGGGTTGACAATGGATGGAGTGACACAGGAAGAATGCAGGGAGAAAGATAAAGCATGGAGTGTTTAGAGGTTAATGTAACCTGTGAGGGAGGGTGGTGTGGATGGTTGCAGTGGAGGAGGAGGTGAAGGAAGAGGAGGAGGAGGTGGAGGAGGAGAACAGGAGGAGGTGGTGGCGATGGTTGCAGTTGAGGAGGAGGTGGAGGAGGAGGAGGGGTAAAAGCAGGTGGTGGTGTGTCGGGGGTGTGCAGACTCTCCCAGCTGCAGTGAAGCTGGCACTCTGACAGCTCCTCCTGCCAGGGTCGTAAACATCCATTAGAATATTTAAAGACGCACACGCTCCAAGCTCACCAGGAAAATCACTGATACTTTAAGGTCCTCGCTCACCAGGAAACACACTGATACTTTAAGGTCCTCGCTCACCAGGAAACACAGCGATACTTTAAGGTCCTCGCTCACCAGGAAACACAGTGATACTTTAAGGTCCTCGCTCACCAGGAAACACACTGATACTTTAAGGTCCTCGCTCACCAGGAAACACACTGATACTTTAAGGTCCTCGCTCACCAGGAAACATACTGATACATTAAGGTCCTCGCTCACCAGGAAACACAGCGATACTTTAAGGTCCTCGCTCACCAGGAAACACAGTGATACTTTAAGGTCCTCGCTCACCAGGAAACACACTGATACTTTAAGGTCCTCGCTCACCAGGAAACACAGCGATACTTTAAGGTCCTCGCTCACCAGGAAACACACAGATACTTTAAGGTCCTCGCTCACCAGGAAACACACTGATACTTTAAGGTCCTCGCTCACCAGGAAACACACTGATACTTTAAGGTCCTCGCTCACCAGGAAACACACTGATACTTTAAGGTGATCTCACGTGCGAGACATGACACAAGCAGACACGTAGCTGCAGTACACAAGTGTTTCTTTGTGTTTCAGCTCTTTGTTTTCTCTCGTCGTCGTTAAAGAGTTTGTTGAGCTTCATAGATTTCATGTTTCATTTCATCATATAATTGATTGTGAGTTTGTTTGCTTTGATGTTCAAACTGCTCGTGAGCCAACAGAAAGACTAATTCATCACCGATATTCACCTTTAAGAGCACACTGTGGATATTTCATCATCCAGAGAGACTCGATCCGTCACATCGCTGCGTTCCATTCTTCCATTAATGTCATCCCTGAGTTCACAGCTGGCTTGGTTGAAGATCTCAGAGCTGGCAGAGTTTCCACCGTCAGAGGTTTTTTAGTCCACATTTCCAGATTCATCATCTTAGTCCCGTCCTCACCAGCCAAAACCATTGTTTTCTCCCTGTTGTTCCTAAAGTTTCCCATCCACATGGAAACATCCACATCCGCATGACACCATGAAAACTACTCAAAACGATGTTGTACACATGCCAGGCCTATAGAGGGCGCTGCAACTCTGCCACAGAAACACACCAGAAACAGGGAAGAAAACATGGAGCATGAAAAAACGGAGAAATCCACTATGTGGTCTTGTTAAAGCAACTGGCATCAGTAGCTTCTGCCGCTCCATGGAGCAGGCAGTACGCCATGTTGTTGTTGTTGTTGTTGTTGTTGTTAAGTGATGTCACGGACAGGGAGGCGGAGTTATAGGTCGAGAGGCGGAGCCATGACATTTTCAGTTTTCATGTTTTTTCACTCTGGAACCTGTTGCTCCCAAAACGCTGTGCCGTGTGGACGATTGGACAACAACAATTGTTCCATGAAGCGACGTCATTGTGTGGGTGGGGCCTGAATCTGGGAGGAAATTGTTTTCTAATCTCACTGCGGCGGAGGTGGCGCCCCCTGCTGTCCACACAAGCGGGAAGGTTCAGGAAGTCGTGTGTAATACAAGACCAGAAATGGTTTGATTGACTCGCCATGTTTCTGTCTTTTCTGTGCCTTGAACATGTGTGAGCAACATGTTTATTGACGGGCAGAAAACCTCGGAGCCATGAGGTCCGAAGTTCTGACCCGGTCCAGCCTGTGGAGAAACGATAAACTGACGAGGAACAACTCCTGAATCAAACTCCTGATCCCACTTTGTGAATCAAACAGCTAAACAGCAGAAGACAGCGGTGCTCCTGGAGCAGCAGCTTTGTTCAGAAACCTAAAAGCAGATCTTTGTTCCACCAGAACTCGTGTTGTTTACTTACTTAATGTGGACTTAAATTACAATCTTGACTCAGCAGAAGAGGCTTCAGCCGCCTCACAGACCAACACACACCAACACGCAAGGTAAATCACAGAGCTAATCACCCCACTTTTACTTTTTTACATTTGGCTGTGATACACAGACTTCTTCCTAATTGGAATTTTATGTTTCACTGACTTAGTGAAAGAATCGAATGCCTCAAAATCAGGCGGTAGATCATAATTCATGTGAATGAAGCTCAGTGAGTCTGGAACGGCGACTGTCGAGCCGGGCGGATTGTGGCGTTACGTCTTTGATTTCCATCCTGAGCTGCCACCTCTTTATCAGCTCCTTTCAAGTCAAAACTTTAATTTGTTCTTCGGTTTATAATCAATAAAACTAATGAGATTCCTCCAAACAGCCTCGGCTGCACTTTGCATTTATAAACACTGAAGAAGGAACCGAGTCGCCCAGACTTATGTTAGCGTTGAGCACTTCCAGATATTATTTACATCGTTCCTGACCAACAGAACTCAGCATGAGGAAACAGCAGCATCCCTCCTGTCGCCACAGGGCGATGAAATTACTGGAGGGGGATTTCATTGCAGAGGCAACCAGCTCGCGGCCCGGCATGCTAACTGCTTTGTTTTCAGCGTTTCTGTCGCTTTTAGGGAAACTGGCGTAGTTTTTCAGAACGTTGACGTGGAAACGTGAAACTTCTCTGAAACGAAAATACAGAAACGAAGAGTTTTCCCTTAAAATTCTCACTGGAAAAAATGCCACTCTCAAAATAAGAAAAAAAAAACTTATTTCAAGGTACTTTGACCTTAAAATAAGTGACAAAATGTGCCAATAGAACAAGTGGAAATTGTCTTGGAAAGATTTCTTGAAATACAATATGATATTAACAATTTTGAGATCTTAAAATTAGCAGGAAAAACTTGATTTAAGCTGAAGTTTTTCAGTATTTTGACGCTTTCAGTCTTGTAATAAGACACAAATGCTAAAAAATTTATACTTTGTCACTCAAAAAAAGATTTTTGCTTTAATAATTTAATCTCAACATTTCCATTTGAGATATACAGTATTCAGCTATTTTGAGTTTTATTATAGTGGCACTTTTCTAGATTTAAGATGATCTTGTACCTCAAAAGTAGACATTTGCTTGTTTTACCTTTCATGTTAAATTGTAACTTGTCTTCATTTTATCATTGAAGCTGTGTTGGGCCCTTCCAACCAACTGCTCCTGGCTTCTTATCTCTGCTGCCTCAGGACGTAAAGAGAGCACCAAGTGGATCCACAGAACCAAACCAAGATCAAGCCTGCTGGACGAGCAGGACACAGTTTGGACTTCTTCTCTTTTCCTTTTTCCTTTCTTTGGGGATTCTGGAGACGCGAGCCTGCGTCTCCCCCGCCCTTCAGCTGCCTCGCTGTCCACTCCTGCAGCTGAAGCGCCAGGCCTCTGAATTCAGGACGCTGAACTCAGACCCGGTACCAATCAGTTACCGCAGCCTCACAGAACCGCACCGCCTCACGGACGGTGCTGTTCGACACAGCACAACCGGACAGTAAGAGTTTTGTCCGGGCAGAAATGTGTGCGCGTGTGCGCACCATCGCAGTACGGACTCGGGTTTTCCACCTCAGAACCAGAGGTCCAAGTGAGCTCCAGGCCCACTGGGATCTCTGTGTGGAGAACCGGGTTGCGGAACTGAACCTCGGAAGAACTCTCTGTCTTCTCCTCTCTCCTTCTTTCTCTCTCTCTTTCATTAACCCCATTCTTGCGCTCGCCCCACGCGTCCACGGCGGCTCGTCTTATCTGATGGAGATAAGCTCATGTAGCCTATGTGGCATTATTGTTTATCAATATCACCAAAATCCAATTTCTTTGATTTAAAAAAAGTGTACTTGGCTTTATGATTTTATTTTGTAATGTTATGGCCGGAGGCTTTTGTTTTGGCGGTGCCCCTACTTCCTGTGACTTAGCTCTTTCCCTCAGTTCTTCGAGGAAGCAGACAGGAGGTAAACAGCTGAGCCAGCTCTCCTAACTTAAATGTTAAAATGTTCGAATAACAGTTCTTATAGGTTATATTCAAACCCTGTTTATACTTTATAAGGCCTTCGCCATTATTTCTGTTAATAGTTGATGTGTGAAACGACATTTTTTCTAAATACAGCACTTAGAAGTGTCTCCGGTTAGCACGTGTATTGGAGCTAACTAGTGCGGTCTCACGGGTCTGTGGCACTTTTTCCCTTTATTTTTCTTGCAGAACTTGTGTGGGATTGAGACCTGGAGTGGCTGGACTGATGTTTTTATTTGTGTTTCACACAAGTGTGTAACCAATATATTGTGCCCAACATTTATTATTTATTTCATTTTGATTTCTGTGATGTGTATCTTTTTGTGCATAATTTGTTGTTCATATAAAAATATAGAATTGCCATGATAAGAGGAATTTCGTCGTAAATTATTCGATCACGCCTTTGAAAGTTTATTGTAAAAATGCATGAATTAGTAAAAGGCGCTTTCCCTCAGTTCTTCGAGGAAGCAGACGGGAGAACTTGTGTGGGATTGAGACCTGGAGTGGCTGGACTGATGTTTTTATTTGTGTTCCACACAGTAAATCACCTCCTTGAATGGCAAACCCCTGTGTGTGGCTCAGCTTTTCTACCGCACAACACAACGCAGACGATTTCTCGTCGGTCGGCACAGACACTCCGGCTAAAGTCACACACATAGCCACATTTAGCACCCGAACCGCTAACTTGAGCCGCTAAACCACATCGGCCCGATCACCACAGCTCTAGCTGCATGTTCCGACATCCAGTTAGAACTCCGGCTCTGTGACGGTGATTTGTGATGGTTAGTAGTGATGTTATTAGTGATGTGATGTTATTAGTAACGGATATTAGTGATGGATATTAAGGATGTTATTAGTGATGTGATGTTATTATTGATGTCATTGGTGATGACATAGGGGCTCTGAGGAGGGGTAGTACCCTTGGTTGTCTGGCACGCTGCTTCCTATCTGGTAGGGTGGACGGGCACCACTGGTCCCCACTCATCCCTATAACTGTCACATGTGGCTCCTAGCGCCATGCCCCGGTAAACCGCTTCAGCTGGCGGGCTAAACCATGTGAGGGGGTGGTGTTGTTATGGCATCACTGGGCAGATGGAGGTCGATAGCCTTGGCAGGCCATCCATCTAGGACAAGGACAGTCTGACATAAAACCTACAACCCGAGGACCTTGCTGTCACCGTCCCAGCTTGCTATGCCATAGTAGATGAACCACTGGTGTAAAGGGTGGGGCCAGTACTGTGCACACTGCCCTCCTCCTAAAAACTCCATTGCGCAGGCTTGAAGGACACGTCCACGTCCGTTTTGCCACCACCAACCTTCCAAGCCCTTTAGTGATGGGAAAGGGGTGAACATGGCAGGTGAAAGATGTCACTGGAAGCTGCAGCTCCAATCCTGCATGCAGGTGGTCTAGGACTCTGGTCGTCTGATGTTGACATGAGACGACAGCATCACCTGGCAGCACCCTGGAGGACCAAGCAGGGACAGCACTGCTTGCTCCACATGGAGAGGGGCCTAGAAAAGGTGGCCTAACCAAAGCTCGTCTCTCACCCCCTAGTTGGCTTGCCGCGATCAACGGGCATCTTCTCAAGCGGTCGAGCAATGTCAAAAAAAGGAAGATATGCACCCACCGTTAAGGGTGCAAAAGCACTGAAACTAGCAGTCTGGAACATCAGAACCATGCTTGATGCAGCTGGCAGCAACAGACCTAAACGTCGCTCTGCTTGAATTGCACATGAACTGTCCAGGTTAAATGTCGACATTGCTCCCCTTAGTGAAGTCTGCTTCACAGATAAAGGTGCTCCAAGAGCACGGCGCCGGATATACCCTCTTCTGGTCAGGGAAACCTGCAACAGAGAGGTGCTTTTCAGGCGTCGGCTTCATGGTCAGAACCTTCATTGCTTCCAAGCTGGAAAACCTGCCAAGTGGACATTCTGACCGTATCATGTCCATGCGCCTCCCTCTGAAGAACAAGCTGTATGCCACGCTTTTCAGTGTGTACGCTCCGACTCTTCAAGCTGAGCCTGTAGAAAAGGACAAGTTCTACTCAGAGTTCGGCAGCCAATAACAAAGCACCCCTGCAGACAACAAGGTGCTAATCCTTGGTGATTTCAACGCCAGAGTGGGCCAAGATGCAGATGCCTGGAAAGGATCACTTGGCAGACACAGCGTTGGTAACTGCAACGACAATGGCCGATTGCTGTTGGAGCTGTGCACTGAGCAGCAACTCGTCATCACCAACACCATCTTCCAGCAAAAGGACTGTCTCAAAACCACCTGGATGCGTCCTCGGTCCAAACGGTCCAAACATTAGCATCTCATAGACTATGTTCTAGTGCGCCAGCGAGACCTTACACCAGAGTGATGCCCAGCGCAGAATGTCACACTGACCATCGCCTAGTGCGCCGCAAACTCAGGCTGCACTTCAAACCCAAATCAAGGAAGGGAGGGCCCCCCAAGAAAAAGGTCAAGCTTGACAAGCTTCAGTCAGCTGAAGTGAAAGCTGTCTTTCAGGCAGGCGTACAGTCCAAGCTTGAAAACGACTGCCCAGAAGAGCCCATCCCCGAAACACTCTGGAGTCAACTGAAGAACACCATCCTGCAGACATCCGGAGAAGCTCTGGGGTTTACCACAAAGAAGAACAAAGACTGGTTTGACAAAAACAACCAGTTCATCCAGGAAATGCTGGTGAAGAAGAGATCAGCCCAGCAGACCCACTTAGCTCAGCTGTCTTGTCCTGTGAAGAAATCTGCCTTTCGCAGCAGCAGTAGCAACCTCCAGCGAAAGCTTCTTGAGATCCAGAATGAGTGGTGGACCAACCTCGCAGTGAGAACCCAGCGATGCACTGATGCTGGTGATTACAGAGGCTTCTACGACGCCCTTAAGACAGTGTATGGCCTTACTCACCAGGTCCAGAACCATTTGCGCAGTGCGGACGGCCAGACGCTCCTCACGGACAAGGCTTCCATCCTGAGCCGATGGTCTGAACACTTCCAAGCCTTTTCACTGCTGACAGAGTTGTCTAGGACTCAGCAACTCAGCTTCCTCTGCATTCCTCAGCAACCAGTCAAAGCGGAACTGGATGAACTACCCTCTATGGAAGAACTTACCAATGCCATAGTGCAGTTGAAGAGTGGCAAGGCAGCAGGAGTCGACAGAATTCCACCAGAGATTTGGAAAGATGGAGGCCCAGCATTACACAGCAAGCTCCACCAACTCCTTGTCTGTTGCTGGGAGCAGAGCAAACTTCCAAGTGACCTCCGCGATGCTGTCATCATCACCTTGTAAGAAACAAGGGAAAATAATCAGACTGCTCAAACTACCGGGGGATAACCCTGCTCTCCATCGCAGGAAAAGTCCTCGCTCGAGTGTTCCTGAACAGATACGTACCTAACATCGCAGGAGACCTCCTCCCAGAATCCCAGTGTGGCTTTAGAGCAAACAGAGGTACCACAGACATGGTGTTCGTCCTCAGGCAGCTCCAAGAGAAGTACCGGGAGCAAAATAAAGGACTGTATGTAACGTTTGCGGACCTGACCAAAGTGTTTGACACAGTGAGCAAGAAGGGACTGTGGATGATCATGGAGCGCCTCGGCTGCCCCCCTAAAGTTCCCCAGCATGGTCATTCAGCTGCACGAAGACCAGCGCGGCCAAGTCAGGCTAAACAGTGACCTCTCTGAGCTCTTCCCCATCGTCAACGGCATGAAACAGGGTTGTGTCCTAGCACCGACTCTGTTTAGCATCTTCTTCAGCATGATGCTCAAGCAGGCCACAAAAGACCTTGTCGATGACGATGTTGTCTACATCTGTTACCGCCTTGATGGCAGTCAATTTAACCTCAGGAGATTCAATCTTGACCTCAGTTTCGCCATCCAACATCAAAAAGGTTGTCCAGTCCTGTTTCCTCCAAATCCACTGATCTCCAAATTAAAGCCAATGTTTTCTCACCCAGATTGGGAAAAACTCATTCATTCTCTCATCTTCACCTGCCTCAACTTCTGCAGCTCCCTTATATCTGGTCTCCCTTCAAAGCTCCTCCATCACCTCCACCTTATCCAAAATGCAGCAGCCGGGTTTCTTACTGGTTTTAACAGGCGGCAGCACATCACAGCTGTCCTGCTTCCCTCCACCGGCTCCCTGTCTGGTTTAGAAGTGATTTTAAGATTTTGCTAATTACTTTCAAAGCTCTTCATGGTTTGGCGCCCAGTTATATTACTGACCTGCTGATCCAATACAAGCCTGCTCGCGGAGTTAGATCCTCGAGTGGATCCCTTCTGGTCATCCCAAAGTCAAAACTTAAAGCTAAGGGTGATCGTGCTCCTCCACCAGGGCGGCGCCTCTTGACTTTGGAATGACGTGCCCGAGGAGATAAGGCTTGCAGAATCAGCTTGTCTCCTCTGTCTCGCCTGACATTTTGTCTGTTTTTACTGTAAAGCACTTTGTGCAACATATGTTCTGAAAAGTGCTATATATATATAAAGTTATTATTATTATTATTATTATTATTATTATTATTATTATTATTATCCCACAATCTATCTCTCTGTCTCTCCTATCCTCTCCTCTATCCCCCCCAACCCATCAGCAGAAAGCCTCCACCTCTGACTCTGGTTTCTACAAAGGTTCTTCCTGTTAGAGGAGTTCTTCTTTCCACAGTTGCAAATAAATCTGCTGCTCATGTGGATTTGTTGGGTTTTTCTCTGTTAAAAGCACCTAGAAATGACTGTGTTGTATTTGGTGCTATTGTGGTGCACCTTGAGGGAGGTTCTCTCATTCAGAGTGGAAGTGGTGTGTCGGTGACGTGTGGGGGTTGTGTTGGTGATGCACGAGGTGTTCAAGGAGGAAGTGCGGAGATGTAAGGGGGTGAAATGTTTGACCGGTCTACTGTCATTCTGTGTGAAGCAATAAAGAAAAACGACTCGACAACTCTGTCCGTCTCCTCTTTCACGGCTTCCACATTGGTGACCCTGACATTTGAACATGTCTATTGACACACAAGCCGGCGGGGCCGCGATGTTTACCGCTACCTCAAGTTACCTGAGTTTTGGCAACATGACCCGGAGCCGTGGTTTCAGCATGTAGAAGCCCAGTTCCAGCTCCGAGGCATCATGGCAGATGACATGAGATACTACCACGTCGTCGCAGCATTAGATTCATCCACCACCCGCCGAGTGATGGGGCTGCTGCGAGACCCGCCGGCGCAAAGCAAATTCACCGCTCTCAAGAATCAGCTCCTCCGTCTGTTCCAGCTGTCCGACGTGGAACGAGCGGAGCGACTGCTGTCACTCAACGGTTTGGGGGACAGTAAACCCACGGAGGTGATGGACAATATGCTGGCGCTGCTGGGATCAGGTGGCTCCTCGTTCCTCTTCACCCAGCTGTTTCTACGTCAGCTCCACGTCTACGTCGGCTCTGGCCACTTCGCCTCTGGTGCAGGCGAAGGACTATCGTGGTTTGGCGGAGGAAGCCGATTGGATTCTGCTCGCAGCACGCCCGTACGGAGTACATGCCATGTGGCCAGCGGAGCCTCAACACCAGCCACAGGAGAACTCACAGGTGGCCATCGCAACGGCGTTTCTCGAGCAGAGCCAAGCGCTGCACGCCGCCCTGCTCTCTCACTGTGCGCTCGATAGCAGCTGTGGGCGCTGGGAACACCGGTAAGCTGCTGTTCATCAAAGACACTTTATCCGGGAGGCATTTCCTCGTGGACACCGGTGTACAGCGGAGCATCATCCCTGCCTCCTCTACCGACATCGCGAGCGGCGGAAAGGGGCGGCCTCTGGATGGCGCTAGCTGGACTCCCATCCGCACCTTTAGCACCAGGTTCCTGTCTGTGTGTTTTGATGGCCGTCAGTTTGGATGGGATTCTGTGATGGCTGCTGTGTCCGTGCCGATCCTCGGAGCTGATTTCCTGTGCGCTCACGGACTGTTAGTGGACATTGCAAACAGCCAACTTATGGACGCCGTCTCGTTCTCCTCTTACTCCTGAAAATAAATAAAGTTGAATTGAATCGAATTGAATTGAATTTAACTGAATTAATAACCATCACATCACTAATAACTATCACATCACATTATTACTGATGTGATGGTTATTACTGCTGTGATGGTTATTACGGATGTGATGGTTATTACGGATGTGATGGTTATTACTGATGTGATGGTTATTACGGATGTGATGGTTATTACGGATGTGATGGTTATTAGTGATGTGATGTTATTGGTGATGGTTATTACTGATGTGATGGTTATTACGGATGTGATGGTTATTACTGATGTGATGGTTATTACTGATGTGATGGTTATTACGGATGTGATGGTTATTACGGATGTGATGGTTATTACGGATGTGATGGTTATTACGGATGTGATGGTTATTAGTGATGTGATGTTATTGGTGATAGTTATTAGTGATGTGATGGTTATTAGTGATGTGCTGGTTATTGTTGATAGTTATTAGTGATGTGATGGTTATTGGTGATGGTTATTAGTGATGTGATGGTTATTGGTGATGGTTATTAGTGATGTGATGGTTATTGGTGATGGTTATTAGTGATGTGATGGTTATTGGTGATGGTTATTAGTGATGTGCTGGTTATTGGTGATGGTTATTAGTGATGTGATGGTTATTACTGATGTGATGATTATTACTTATGTGATGGTTATTACTGATGTGATGGTTGCTAGTGATGTGATGGTTATGCAGTAAAGTCCACGAGCCCGGTAAGCACCTGAAAACAAGGTGACTCACCTGCAGCTCTGGATGTGTTCCTGAGACAACTGCTCCAGCCACGTTCACAACACATTAAAGGAAGAAATAGGTGTTATGAGTTATCAACGCACTAGCTTACATACCAGTATAATCAGCTTGTCTCACTTCTGCTTAGAACTGTTAATAACACGACCATATATGGGAGGATACAACTACAAACACACCAGTTTGTAACATATGTCGAGCTGACATCCAGCTTGTGAGAAGAAAGTACGATTGTGATGTCTAAAACTTCTCGGGACAGAGCACGAGATATAGTCAGTTTCGATAAAGACAACGTGTGATATCTACACCATATGTGCAGGAAGGGGTGAAAGAAATGCTTATAAACCAACGTTTTCATTTACTCTGGGCTCTTGACCATTTGAAGCCTGGTCCTCCCGGACAGACTGGTGCTTGAGCCCGAGATCTCGTTTTATTCCATGTATTCTGCTTAAGTCAAGTCAAGTCAGCTTTATTTATACAGCACTTTAAATCAGTTGTGGCTGAGGCCAAAGTGCTTTACAATAAAAGACAAAATAAAAAAGTACAGTAAAGAGTAAAAACAGTGAAATACAATAAACAAACAATAGATTGGCAACAATAAAACCAGGGACAGAGTCTCAAACATGGTTAAAAGCCAAGGAATAAAAGTGGGTTTTAAGATTAGTTTTAAAAGTGGACAGTGGGGGGGACTGTCTGACGGGCAGTGGAGCTCATTCCACAACAGAGGGGCTGCAACAGAAAAGGCTCTGTCCCCTCTGAGCTTTCGTTTGGACCTCGGTACCTCCAGAAGGAGCTGATCAGCTGACCGGAGGCACCGAGCAGGGGTGTAGGGGTGGAGCAGCTCAGAGAGGGAGGGCGGGGCAAGACCATTCAGAGATTTAAAAAAAAATAAAAGAATCTTAAAACGAATTCTAAAATGACCAGGCAGCCAGTGGAGAGACGCCAGAGCAGGTGTTCTGTGCTCCGTCTTACCTGCTCCAGTTAGAAGGCGGGCTGCAGCATTCTGGACTAACTGGAGACGAGCGAGGGACGACTGGCCGACTCCAACATAAAGAGTATTACAGTAATCCAGCCGGGACGGAATAAAAACAGGGATTACTGTTTCAAAGTGCTGCTGGGCCAGAATGGTCTTTACCTTTATCTGCTGAGGAGGAAGAAGCTGGACTGAACCAGTGCCCTAATCTGAGAGTCCAATTTAAAATCACTGTCCAAAACCACTGGCTTCACATGTGGAGCCAGGGGACCCAGGTCAAAAAGACGGGGTTCACAGGAGCCACTGGGCCCGAACACCGTCACCTCAGTTTTTTTGTTATTAAAACTTAAAAAGTTAAAAGCCATCCAGGCTTTAATGTCCTCAAGGCAGGACAGGAGAGGAGACAGTGAGGGGGCATCTTCCTTATTAAGTGGGACATAAATCTGGCTGTCGTCCGTGTAACAATGAAAAGAGATGCCATGTCTCCTGAGGACAGAGCCCAGTGGGAGAAGGTACAGGGGACAAAGCAGGGGCCCTAGAATTGAGCCTTGTGGAACCCCATATGTGAGAGGAGCAGAGGAGCATTCAGAGCCAGCAAGGCTAACACACATGGTTCTGTCTGCCAGATAGGATTTAAACCAGGCCAGAGCAGTACCACGGATGCCCACCAGGTGCTGCAGCCGGGACATCAAGATGTTGTGGTCCACGGTGTCGAATGCAGCAGTCAGGTCAAGCAGAACCAGAACCATATGATCACCACCATCATTTGCCTGGAGGATGTCATTAAAAACCCTGAGCAATGCTGACTCTGTGCTGTGAAGAGGTTTAAAACCAGACTGAAAAACTTCTAAAATGTTGTGCTCCTCTAAGTAGTCCTTGAGCTGTGCCTGGACAACCTTCTCTAAAATCTTTGAGATAAAAGGCAGCTTGGAGATGGGCCTAAAATTAGCCAAGACAGCCTGGTCAAGGCCTGGTTTCTTAAGACGGGGGGTGCACCACTGCATGTTTAAAAAGCACAGGAACACCAGACGAAAGGCTGCAGTTAATAATAGTGAGGATGAGCTGCCCTGTGCTGTGGAAGGTTTCTTTAAAAAGATGAGGAGGGATAGCATCCCGGGGGGAACCTGAGGGCTTCAAATGTGCAACCACATCCCCTAAAAGTTGCAAAGTCACTGGCTCAAACTCGTCAAGTGTAACCGGACAAGGAGCCGAGTTAGAAGGATCAGAACCAGGAGCTGGAACCAGGGCCCGGGTGACAAGAACCTTGTCAATGAAGAATTGCAGGAAGTTTTCACACATTTCAGGGGAGGATTCTGGGAACACAGACTGTGGGGCATCTAAAACAGAATCAATGGTTCTAAAAAGCAGGCGTGAGTCGTGGCAGTTTTCCAGGATTAGTTTTGACAAGTGCTCCCTTTTACCTCTTTTACAGTGTTCTGATATTTGTGCCAGCTCTCCTTTAAGATTTGCAGGGAAACATGCAGTTTGTCCTTCTTCCACCTGCGCTCAGCTCTGCGACACTCCTGTCTGACTGCCCGGGTTCTTTCATTGAACCAAGGCTCAGGTTTTGCTTTAGGCTGCCTCGTTTTTAATGGAGCCACAGACGCAGAATAGATGTGCAGGAGGAGTGAAACCAAGAACTGAGCTCCTCTGCATCAGTAAACTCAGGGGGAACACGGAGCTGGTTGAACGCAGCAGAGAAAAGCCCAGCAGTGGAGGAGTTAAAGGTACGACAGAGTCGAGCAGGACCACGGGTTCTAACTGCAGCGCGGGAAAAGCTAATATCAAATAAGACAGGCAGATGATCAGAAAGCACATTGTCACATATCACCAAGTTACTCACAGACAGACCATGACAAAGTACCAGATCTAAAGTATGCCCACGTTCCTGTGTGGAGCCAGACTCACACTGAACAAGGTTCCTGTGTGGAACCAGACTCACACTGAACAAGGTTCCTGTGTGGAGCCAGACTCACACTGAACAAGGTTCCTGTGTGGAACCAGACTCACACTGAACAAGGTTCCTGTGTGGAACCAGACTCACACTGAACAAGGTTAAAAATGTCAATAAGATTTAAGAAGTCCTTCACAAGAGGTTTATCAGGACAACAAACATGTATGTTGAAATCTCCAACGATAAGAACACGATGGTATCTTGGCATGAGTCCAGCCAGAAAGTCAGAGAAGTTGCTTATAAAATCCTTATGATATTTGGGTGGTCGGTAGATGACGGCGCACAGCATCGGGTCGGAGCGGCCCACTTCAAATAAAGTCAGTTCGAAGCTGGAGAAGGACGATACAGCGCACTGCTTACATTTAAAGTCATTTTTATAAACAGTCGCCGTTCCACCTCCACGACCCGATGTCCGCGGGGAGCTGAAGTAGGAGCAACCAGCTGGTACCAGGTCGTTAAAGGAGCTGCACTCACCGGCACCGATCCAGATCTCTGTCAGGCAGAGGAAGTCCAAGGCGCTGGAGTTGAAGAAGTCCCTCAGGATAAAAGTTTTGTTTGTCAGTGATCTGGCATTCACCAGGCCAATCCTGGCAGGAGACGGTGCCTGTAGTCCGGCGGATCGGGGAACCCGGCGCAGCGTCCTCAGGTTGCTGGGATTCACCCCGCGCTGCCGGAGGAGCCGAGGAGAGGGGGGGCGGCGGGGCAGGAATCCGTCATCCAGGCAGGCCACAGGTACCAACAATGTGCCAATGGGTTCCAGGAAACGCCGGGGCACGAAGAAGGAGCGGAATAATTCATTACTTGTCCAGGAGGTGGAAAAGGACTGTGTCAGGCAGGCTTTCAGCTTTGCCAGCCGGCCAAGCGTTTACCGCGGCGGTGTTGACGCTTTCGCCGGGGGAGTAAAGCCGAGGTCCTGCACAGGTGAGCCGGGACTCCCGATAGAGGCCGGGGGCAGGGTTCTGTGCCCGCCACAGTTTAATGCAGCAAGACCACCGACATTGTTTCGAAGATCTAGAAGAAATTGGCGGTCATAGTCCAGTAGAGACTCGCCCTGGAGAGTGCCAAGTACCAAAAACACCAAAAATACAAGAAAAACTGAGCGCAACAGACGGCGAGCCACATACACCGGCGCCATCTTGCCCAGGTAAATATCTGTGAAACTGTGTGATTAATTCCACTCTTGTTTACTCATCAATAAAAGAACACATTAATGACTGTTTTTCCTTCAACACCCACCCCTCCAACGAACTCTGAAGGGAGCCCGCTCTGAAGCCTAACAGGGACAGAACTACAGTGACTTACTCTGGACGTGAACGGGACTCGGCAACTCCGTGCCTACCAAAACACGCTGTCTGGTGACGAAGCACTCTACCCCTTAACAAAGTTACAGTGGCTGCTACACTGAACAAAACAACAAACAGACTTACCACGCTTGTCAAACGTCCCCAACAAAACATTACGCATCTCAATCATAAAACGAGGTGCAACGCTCGCTACAGCTAAAGCTGTTCTCCGACGTCACCAAGTCGTATTCCCCAGACGATGTTTTCCGGACGATGTTTTCCGCGGATGAGCCCCCATTTGTCACAACCCGGCTCTGAGACTGCGACAAATGAAGGGAGTCTGACAAGGTTTCAAAGTCTCAATAGATATATTTACAAAAATTACACAACTGAGACAAACATGGGAATCAGTAGTCAGTAGTGAGTGCATGTATGGATGTGTGGTTGTCAGCAAACAAAACAGCAGCGGCAGCGGCAGCGGCCATGCCCCGCTCCGACCAGGTCAGCCAGAGGAAAAAGGCCACCCAGTGTGGGAGGAGGGGAGCCCTCTCTTCACACCGGCCCAGGTGTGACTCATTCTGCTGATGAGCCCTCTGCCCTGCAAAAGGAAAAACAACAGCAGAAACAGGAGCATCTAGTGGAGAGGAGGGGCCACCATAGAAACCTCCAAAAGTGAATTGCAAAATAAACAGTGCTTTTTTTTAAGCTCTTAGATTTTCAGTCATTAACAAATATGAGCATATCTAAACATTTATAATCATGAACAGACCTGGACACATTTGAAAAATTCTGAACACATTTCTGTTTGTGTGCATTTAAAAATAACTATACTGGAGAAAGTTGAATCTGCAGCTTTTCAGCTGTAAGTTTCTCCTTTATAGAATAGTATAGTTATAGTACTATATAGTATAGTGAATAATCAGAGACTCACCGCTTGTTGTCTTCATCTCAACATTTTGTAGAAACGCATCACAACAAAGTCGAGATGACTTTAAGCAAATCACTGAGCAGGTTTGGCAATTGGTGATTTAAAGGCGGCCCCAAGTCTTGGACATGAAATGATGCTGATTGGTTAAATTCCATGTCAGTCACTGTGGTGTTGATCAGTAATTGGTGAGATCGCTACTAAACCCTGCCTCCTCAGGGTGGCTTTCTGCAGCCCCCCCTGCTTCTCACACACAGACACACACACACACACACACACACACACACACACACACACACACACACACACATACACACACACACACACACACACACACACACACGCACACACACACACACACACACACAGAGTTGTTAAACAATACTACAGACTGATACAACCCATGGGAACACTAAATATACCTTCTATTCCAGAAGGCAGATGAGTTACAGTAATGCTTATGTTTAATACAATTCAATTATTTGAATTAAAATTTAAATTATTTAGCACCATTAATAACAGAGTTAAAAGCAACATTAGCCATTCATCACTAAAACCCTGTTAGGTTTGAGAAAGTGTAAATCTAAGACTCACTTTTGGGACGTTCATGTATCTGTTCATCACATTTCAAGGAAGTTTCTTCTTTATGGAGACAGAAGGCACATTTTGTATCGAGGCATGCAAATAAACAGTTTATTTCCACACAGTCACTGAGAGTGCTTATCGTTGGTGAGACTGCAGATTGTTTCAGATATTAGCTGTTTTTCAGACTTTGCTCATTTGACCTCGAGTCAAATGAAATTTAATTCCAAGAATAAAACCAACAATAATGGTGCGGAGCAGCTCTCCATATGTTTGGAGTTGTTTTAGTTGTTAAATGTCTAAGCAGGTGCAGATTTCAGCTCATCATCCTGGCGCTGCTCAATTTTTCTCACTGTAAATAATAATCTGGTCAACACTTCACCAGACGTCCAATTAGTTTCTGTGCAGAACAGCGGGTCGGCCCCGGGTGAAACGAGGAGGATGCTCTGGACTCATGATGAACCTTTGCAGGGTTCATCTTCCCAGGATCTGATTCCATTTACTGTACACCAATTAGCAGGGCTGATAATGAACCAGCCTAAAGACTCTCCCATCAGCGGATCAGCATGCCCTGGAAGACACACAGCTGGACGCTCATCTGCACACACAAGAAAATATCATCAATATCCATCTTTTTCCTGCATCACTGTGGCCCAGAGGTCTCAAACAGATGCCAGTCCTCCAGTGGTACATGCTTCAATCAGAGACCAGGAACAGGATATTTATTTCATATGCAGCTTGTTTATTGGGGCGATTTGTGAGGGAAAAACTGAAAAACCTCCGCTTGAAGGCCGACCTGATCCATTCTCTGTCAACATGCTTAAACTAGTTTGGGTTTATTTGGCAGTTGATGTGAAACTGGCCCAGACGGGCCGGAGAGTGCACGAGGAAGAAAGTGTGCATGAGGAAGAAAGCGTGAACGAGGAAGAAAGTGTGCACAAGGAAGAAAGTGTGCATAAGGAAGAAAGTGTGCACGAGGAAGAAAGTGTGCATGAGGAAGAAAGTGTGCATGAGGAAGAAAGTGTGCATGAGGAAGAAAGTGTGCATAAGGAAGAAAGTGTGCACGAGGAAGAAAGTGTGCACAAGGAAGAAAGTGTGCATGAGGAAGAAAGTGTGCATGAGGAAGAAAGTGTGCATAAGGAAGAAAGTGTGCACGGGGAAGAAAGTGTGCACGAGGAAGAAAGTGTGCATAAGGAAGAAAGTGTGCATGAGGAAGAAAGTGTGCATGAGGAAGAAAGTGTGCATAAGGAAGAAAGAGTGCATGAGAAGAAAGTGTGAACTCCGAAGAAAGTTTGAAGGAGGAAGAAAGTGCGCACAATGAAGATAGCATGCAAGAGGAAGAAAATGTGAACGAGGAAGAAAGCGTCAATGTGGAAGAAAGTGTCAACGAGGACGAAAACGTACACGAAGAAGATAGCATGCAAGAGGAAGAAAGTGTGAACGAGTAAGAAAGTGTGTGCGAGGAAGAAGCTCTGACGCACTGGCCGCAGAGATGATGATGATGAAGAGGAACGGGACAGAAGAAGTGCTGGCAGCCATGTTCCCACCAGAGCTCATCTCATGCTGCCGCCGTCCGGACGCTTCGCATCACCCGGAGGAAACCGGAGGAAGTGTGAGGCTCGTTAACATTCAGTCATTTCATGAGGTTGTACCGGTGTGTAGTATTGTTTAACTGTGTGTGTGTGTGTGTGTGTGTGTGTGTGTGTGTGTGTGTGTGTGTGTGTGTGTGTGTGTGTGTGTGTGTGTGTGTGTGTGTGTGTGTGTGTGTGTGTGTGTGTGTTGGGTTCAGTGTTTGGCTTGGAGGCACTCGGGTGTATGAAAAGGAGAGGGACTGAACCTGCATCCTCCCGACAGAGTGATATCTGCTCAAACTGTCCTGTGAGGCTGCAGAGGCTCAGATTATACTCAGATTACTTAATATGCTATTTGTTCCTCACTGTTTTCTTGTTTTTTGGTTAAGCTCATAATCACCATCAAAATGACTGCTGTCAATCTGCGCCGGCTGAAGACGAGCTGAGACCTCGTCTGATTGGTCAGAAAAAAGCTATCCTCAAAAGATCATTCACATTTTCTGATCGTTCCATTGTCAGTAAACGAAGTAAAAGGGAGTACGAGCCGAGTATGTTGATGTATTCTGTATGGAGATAAAGATAATCATACCCAACCTATCCTGTATGACTGACATCGTTCTTGTAAATTTCATGTTTATGCGACAACATTCTGAAAATTATGTCCGTTCACACAGAAACGGTAGAAACACTGAAAACGATGTAGTTAGCATGTTGGGCCACCTGTTGGCGCTGTAGTTTATTAGATTGTTTTTACAGTGACTGTCAAAATAAAACGACCAAGTCCAACAGAGAATGTGGACTGGGAGTCATGACACCACGCTGGAAACAGTTGATATGAAACATTGGTGTTTTGTCATGTTGTGTCGTGTCGTGTTGTGATGTGATGTGTTGTGTCATGTTGTGTCGTGTTGTGTTGTGTTGTGATGTGTCATGTCATGTTGTGTCATGTTTTGTCGTGTCATGTTGTGTTGTGTTGTGTTGTGATGTGTTATGTCATTTTATGTCATGTTGTGTCATGTAGTGAAGTGTTGTGTTGTGTTGTGTCGTGTTGTGTCATGTTGTGTCGTGTTGTATCGTGTCGTGTCATGTTGTGTTGTGTTGTGATGTGTCATGTCATGTTGTGTCATGTTTTGCCGTGTCATGTTGTGTTGTGTTGTGTTGTGATGTGTTATGTCATTTTATGTCATGTTGTGTCATGTTGTGAAGTGTTGTGTTGTGTTGTGTCGTGTTGTGTTGTGAAGTGTCATGTCATGTTATGTCATGTTGTGTCATGTTGTGAAGTGTTATGTTGTGTTGTGTTGTGAAGTGTTGTGTTGTGTTGTGTCATGTCATGTTGTGTCATGTTGTGTCGTGTTGTATCGTGTCATGTTGTGTTGTGTTGTGATGTGTCATATCATGTTGTGTCATGTTTTGTTGTGTCATGTTGTGTTGTGTTGTGTCATGTTGTGTAGTTTTGTGAAGTGTTGTGTTATGTTGTGTTAAGTGTTGTGTTGTGTCATGTTGTGTCATTTTGTGTCATGTTGTATCGTGTAGTGATGTGATGTGTCATGTTGTGTTGTTAAGTGTAGTGTTGTGTTGTGTCATGTTGTGTCATGTTGTGTCATGTTGTGTCATGTTGTGTCGCGTTGTGTTGTGCTGCGTTGTGTCATGTTGTGTTGTGATGTGTCGTGTTGTGTGGTGTCATGTTGTGTTATGTTGTGTCGTGTCATGTCGTGTTGTGTTGTATTGTGTCATGTTGTGTTGTGATGCGTTGTGTTGTGTCATGTTGTGTCATGTTGTGTCGCGTTGTGTTGTGCTGCGTTGTGTCATGTTGTGTTGTGATGTGTCGTGTTGTGTGGTGTCATGTTGTGTTATGTTGTGTCGTGTCATGTCGTGTTGTGTTGTATTGTGTCATGTTGTGTTGTGATGCGTTGTGTTGTATTGTGTCGTGTCGTGTTGTGTCATGTTGTGTCGTGTTGTGTTGCGTTGTGTTGTGATGTGTCATGTTGTGTTGTGATGTGTCGTGTTGCGTTGTGTTGTATTGTGTCGTGTCGTGTTGTGTTGTATTGTGTTGTGTTGTATTGTGTCGTGTCGTGTTGTGTTGTGTCATGTCGTGTCGTGTTGTGTCATGTTGTGTCGTGTAGTGTTGCGTTGTGTTGTGATGTGTCATATTGTGTTGTGATGTGTCGTGTCGTGTTGTGTCGTGTCGTGTCGTGTCGTGTTGTGTCGTGTTGTGTCATGTTGTGTTGTATTGTGTTGTGTCGTGTTGTGTCATGTTGTGTTGTGATGTGTTGTGTCATGTTGTGTTGTGTCATGTTGTGTTGTATTGTGTTGTGTTGTGTCATGTTGTGATGTGTTGTGTCATTTGTGTTGTGTCATGTCGTGTTGTGATGTATTGTGTTGTGTCATGTTGTGTTGTATTGTGTTGTGTCATGTTGTGTTGTGTCATGTTGTGTTGTGTCATGTTGTGTTGTATTGTGTTGTGTCATGTTGTGTCGTGTCGTGTTGTGTTGTGTCATGTCGTGTTGTGTTGTATTGTGTCGTGTCGTGTTGTGTTGTGATGTGATGTGTCGTGTCGTGTTGTGTTGTATTGTGTCGTGTCGTGTTGTGTTGTGATGTGTGTGGCTCATCTTTCTGACAGGAAATGAAAGCATCACAGTCTGTGTCTCTAAAAACAATGTGTTTTGAGTTAAGCTCTCAAGTGTGTGAGAAGTGGAAACACAAGCCGACTGTTGTTGATGTTGCGTCTGCAGCAGATCTTCACATGAGTGAGTGAGAGACACACAACGACGCCGGAGCAGCGAGGCGTCACATCCAGTCCTCAGACACAGCTGCATTATTCATAAACACCTTCCTGCATCCATGCTGCTGTTTCCAGTGTGTGTGTGTGTGTGTGAGTGTGTGTGTGTGTGTGTGTGTGTGTGTGTGTGTGTGTGTGTGTGTGTGTGTGTGTGTGTGTGTGTGTGTGTGTGTGTGTGTGTGGATGGTGATGAAGTTCTCACCAGCATCACCTCCATCATCATCAGCTCCATTGCTGTTCCTGATTAGCTGCTTAATGGGTTCACACGTCATTATGTTCAGTCACCGCGGGAGTCCCCGTCACCACCGCTGAATTATGCCGCCGCCGCCGCCGCCGCGACGGCTGAAGAGGGGGGGACGCCGCCCGCCATGAAAAGCCTGGACGAAGAGCTCGGAGGAGCCGGCAGGACGCGAACACACACTGCTGCTTCACGCTGCTGTCCTTTCTAAATCTCTCCCTGCGAGGTGTGTCCTCTCAGCAGCAGGAAGCAGAAGCTCTCCGTCCTCCACAATGTGTCCGCGGGACCCGCGGGGGGATTTATTGAAATACGCCACTTTTCAAACATGGAGACCCAAAGGTTCCCTCTGAAGACGTTGGCTGCTCTGTCCACTGTTTGCTGATGAAAACAGACATGAAGATGAGGATGGGTTTTTTCCGTTGCAGCTCATTCAGTCGCTTTTATTTACTTGATTTGACAAATGTTTTTTAGAAAAACCACATGAAGCCCAATTAAAGCAACATAAAGAAAAAGTTTATTCCTCAAAACGGATGACGGAATCGGTGATTTCACCGTCAGTTCACAGGAGACTGTCCTTTAAAGTGCATTTTAGTCTCGTCCTTCCTGAGCTTGATATTTTTCAAAAATAGTGAGCTTAAACTGCCTTTGAAAAGTTTTAGGCATATTTGATTTATTTAAATGATCCCCCAGGTTATTCCATAAACTAACCCATCGTACAGAAACACAGCTACTTATTTCATTTGTTTTGACCTCATTTTTAGAAAAGAATTCCAGTAAACCTGAGGCTGTATCGACTCTCTATGTTCACACATCCTCTGGATATAAGGTGGAAGATTAGAATAATGTGCTTCATACATCACGACTAGTTTTTTGAAGTTGACAATATCTT
Source organism: Lipophrys pholis (assembly GCF_963383615.2). Taxonomy (NCBI): domain Eukaryota; kingdom Metazoa; phylum Chordata; class Actinopteri; order Blenniiformes; family Blenniidae; genus Lipophrys; species Lipophrys pholis. The sequence goes on along the minus strand of NC_137634.1, from coordinate 27,317,897 downwards.
GTATTTTTAAAGTGTCAACATGTCAACGCGTTCTGAACGATCGAGTCCTAAATATTGACATGTTGACGTGTAACTGACGGGATGAATCCGCCGAAATGCTGAAACCTGTGCTCTTTTCTTTTCAGTCCCCGTCTTCTTCCCTGGTCCTGTCGTCTCGATCTTGTCGACTCCTGTTGCTCAAACTCTTGAAAATGGATCAACATGCTGACCGGTGTTGCCAGGTTGGGCGCGTCTCCACCAATTGGGGAGCGAAACCTCTGAACTTTTAACTTTGTTTATTTAATGCAGCTGAGTGTTCATGACGTGTTCTTTATTGCACATATAATAGTTTTACAGGTTGGACAGAGGATGACATCTGGACTGGTTGTTATTGAGGTGAGAGTGAGTCACATCTGGCAACCCTGGTGCTGACCGGTGTGGCGTCACTATTCACTTTGTACTTGTGCTTGGCGGGACATCAAGCCGTCCTCTGAGCATTCTGGGTCAGAACACGTTGGCAGTGCAGTTTGATGGAGGTCCAGTTCAAAATGTCATGTGAAAGATCACGCAGAGCATGGTCCTGGTCCTGGTCCTGGTCCTGGTCCTGGTCCTGGTCCTGGTCCTGGTCCTGGTCCTGGTCCTGGTCCTGGTCCTGGTCCTGGTCCTGGTCATCACATTGGTAGTAAGTAGTAGTTCTGCACATGCTCAGTAGAGACAATCAGTAGAGCCAAGCATTGTGCAGCATTGTACAGCATCGTGCAGCATCGTGCAGCATTGTGCAGCATCGTGCAGCATTGTGCAGCATTGTGCAGCATCGTGCAGCATCGTACAGCATCGTGCAGCATTGTGCAGCATCGTGCAGCATCGTGCAGCATCGTGCAGCATCGTGCAGCATTGTGCAGCATTGTGCAGCATCGTGCAGCATCGTGCAGCATTGTGCAGCATCGTGCAGCATCGTGCAGCATCGTGCAGCATCGTGCAGCATCGTGCAGCATTGTGCAGCATCGTGCAGCATCGTGCAGCATTGTGCAGCATTGTGCAGCATCGTGCAGCATCGTGCAGCATTGTGCAGCATTGTGCAGCATCGTGCAGCATCGTGCAGCATTGTGGCCGCTGTGCAGCGTTTCCAGCTCCGTTTCCTCCTGCGAGGCGTTTGCTGCGTCGCAGCGTATCTCTGACACACATTGTATTGATGGAATTACTTTACATCTCCTGAATACTGAAGAAAAACTCTCTGAATGTGTGAATCTGCCCGGTGTCTTGATGAGTTCCTCAGACGTTAATGAAGCTTGAATTTAATTGTTTTTAGCATTCATGAGTCATCTTCTCTGTCTGTAAACTGTTTTGTTTTTCACCAATAAAAAGGGACAAAGTAAATCTGAGCAGATTTTAGGCTCAGTAGATGAAATCTCCCTGTCCCTCATATTTTAATGCTCGTAAAACCTAATTTATAGCCGACACATCGTGTCTCTAGACTCTCCTGTATCTCATTTCTTCTTCACTTTCACTGCTCCTCTCCTCCTTCTCCTCCTCACTCTCCTCCTGATTATCTCACCCTCCTCCTCCTGATTATCTCATCCTCCTCCTCCTCCTCCTCCTCCTCCTCCTCCTCCTCCTCACTCTCCTCCTGATTATCTCACCCTCCTCCTCCTGATTATCTCATCCTCCTCCTCCTCCTCCTCCTCCTCCTCCTCCTCCTCCTGATTATCTCCTCCTCCTCCTCCTCTTCCTGATTATCTCCTCCTCCTCCTCCTCCTGATTATCTCCTCCTCCTCCTCCTCCTCCTCCTCCTCTCCTGTTCTCACTTTCTGCCTCGCAAATCTTGAAAATTGAGATCTGAAGGATGGTGCAATGGGAAACCTTGATCCAAGGCTGGCGCTCTCCGTCAGATGAATACGCTGCTTTGACATGGGGGGGGGGGGGGCACAAACAGATTCATCACATTAATACCTGGACATGTAAGTCGGCCAATAGCATGTGAGAAGAGAGCGATGTTTACTCTCACACACGTTTTATTGCAGAGTAAATTAATGTTCTGCAGTTTTAGGAAAACGTTTGGTGTGGAATCACGTGACAGGAGCAGTTAAATATGGACTGCGGCTGGATTTACATTTTGATTTCTCTTGATTTTCCACTGTGGACTCGGTTCTTCACACGGCTCAGGATGATTTCATGCATCTCCATCCGGCTCACATGCGTCGCTGCTCGACACCTTCATCTGCAGTCGCCTGCTCGGCCTCTCACTCTCCTCACTGTGGCTCCCGTTTCCTTTATTCTACCTGTTACTGCACATCAAAACCACTTCAGAACAAACCACAGCAAACAACAAGAAAGAGATCCGCCGTCCAGCCGCTTCTCACATCCACAACATGACACAGGAAGTTACTTCACATGGAGCAAACAAGCAGAAATTAAAGTATAAATCTGACAATAACAAGCAAATCAAAGAAGTACAAGCTCCCGCAGCGAGCGAGAAGTCGTTATGTAACAGCATAAACAAAATCACTAAAACTCTTTTCTCAAGCTATTTGAAGACAGTTTATCAGCTATCAGGCTGGTGACATCTCGCCAACATCTCCACTGGAGTACCACAGGGATCTGTCCTGGTGTGTGTGAATTGTTAAACCACCTGTTTTCATCAGTATTAAGGCCACTGAAGCTAAAGAGCCAGCCTGCACCAATAGGACGCTTTCATTCTTATGTATGTAATACAAATGCTGCCGCCAATGTCCGCGCTGCCGCCGCCATCCGCGCTGCCGCCATCCGCGCTGCCGCCATCCGCGCTGCCGCCGCCATCCGCGCTGCCGCCGCCGTACTTCCAAATTGTTTTTATCCTCTGATCCTGCCGCCTCCTGCTCATGTGGAACTGTAGTTTTGTCTCTCTAAAACTGCTTTGAGATGATTATGTCATTGGTTGCTACATTAATCAAATTACATTGATCTTTTTCTTTCACGTGGCTCAGAGTTTTATTCCTGAATACGAAGTGTTCATGTAAATGAGTCATTCTGGAAGAGCACTGGGAGCAGGACATCGGGGGTCAGAGTTCTCAGCTCTGGAGTCTCAGCAGCTCTAGGAGGCCTTCGGAGCGGTGAAGAGGGGATTGATCTGTCCCCTACCACATGACCAGCTAATCCCGAGCTGAGCATCTTGGAGGAAGTTTGGGTTAGTTTGCTGGTTCAGACGACACTGAGCCACAAACACAAAACTTCACCAGCTTCACTCCCGGGCCGCTCCGGCTCCACCCCAGCCACCCCAGCCACCCCAGCCACCCCAGCCACCCCAGCCACCCTGCTTTCTTCAACCGGACCAGGCGTGACGAGTGAGACCACATCCTGACATTTTCATTACGCTCCATCTATTGTCTCCACTACTTCAGAAATCTGTCAGGATGTGGAGGCTGGACGTCATCCCAGGAAGAACACAACCAAGTCAATTATGATGATTATTTATTAGAAATATGTCAGGAAGCATCATTTTATTTTGCTCCATCCCATTCTGGACAATCCAAATTAATAGATCGTAAATTATTCTTCAAGCTTTTCCTGATAATAAACATCTGTTTGAGCAGTTAAATGATCAATATGCAGATGACACCCTCATTGAAGCTTGACATCAACATTGTCACAGTGAGAAAGTCATGGGTTCAAATCCTGCCCAGGGGCCTCATTTATAGAACCGGGCCTCAGATTCCTACTAAAAATGTTTCTGCGCCCAAAAGCTGAAAATGGCGTGAACCAAAATAATTCTGATCGATAAAACCGTACGTACACACATCAGCACACACTTTCCTGTTCTAGATCCAGTCCACCTGGAAGGTTGACCATTCAGGCTCCGCCCCCAACACGCCCACTTTCTACCATCAATGCTCAAAGCAAAGTTCCTCGTTATATTATTACATCTCAATCAGCCTGTTGATCTCCAGTATTTGATGCTAAATCCTGAAAGAAAAGATGAAGAAAAGATCTGAAGGTGGAGGTCAGAGGAGAGTGACATCATGGAGGAGAGTGACATCATGGGGGAGAGTGACATCATGGAGGAGAGTGACATCATGGAGGAGAGTGACATCATGGGGAGAGTGACATCATAGAGGAGAATGACATCATGGAGGAGAGTGACATCATGGGGAGAGTGACATCATAGAGGAGAATGACATCATGGAGGACAGAGAGTGACATCATAGAGGAGAGTGACATCATGGGGGAGAGTGACATCATGGAGGAGAGTGACATCATGGAGGACATAGAGTGACATCATAGAGGAGAGTGACATCATGGAGGAGAGTGACATCATAGAGGAGAATGACATCATGGAGGACAGAGAGTGACATCATAGAGGAGAGTGACATCATGGGGAGAGTGACATCATGGAGGACAGAGAGTGACATCATAGAGGAGAGTGACATCATGGGGGAGAGTGACATCATGGAGGAGAGTGACATCATGGAGGACATAGAGTGACATCATAGAGGAGAATGACATCATGGAGGACATAGAGTGACATCATAGAGGAGAGTGACATCATGGAGGAGAGTGACATCATGGAGGACATAGAGTGACATCATAGAGGAGAATGACATCATGGAGGACATAGAGTGACATCATAGAGGAGAGTGACATCATGGAGGAGAGTGACATCATAGAGGAGAGTGACATCATGGAGGAGAGTGACATCATGGGGGAGAGTGACATCATGGAGGAGAGTGACATCATGGAGGACATAGAGTGACATCATAGAGGAGAATGACATCATGGAGGACATAGAGTGACATCATGGAGGAGAGTGACATCATGGAGGAGAGTGACATCATAGAGGATAGTGACATCATGGAAGAGAGTGACATCATGGAGGCCAGAAGAGAGTGACATCATAAAGGGGAGTGACATCATGGAGGACAGTGACATCATGGTAGTGACTCCACCGTGTGTCAGAGTGTCGTAGAGGAAGGAGACATTTAGGTGGAGACCAGCAGACTGATAAAGTTCAGTTTTATCTGGTTATTAAATGTATAAATTTAATATTTGAACAGGGACGGTGAAGAGGCTCAGTGGACTTTGTGTTTTATCCTCAGTCACTAGAGGTGGAGGAGGTGGAGGAGGAGGTGGAGGAGGAGGTCGTCTGTCTCCAGCAGCAGTGCGTCCAGAGTGCATGACCTTACCGGTGTTGTGCCAAAAACTGATTCCCGTCTACGCGAGCAGCTTTTACAGCCATAACGTAAAAATACACTAAACTTTATCACGTATGTATGATAATAAAATAAACAATATAAAATCTATAATTTCTTTATTTTACATGTAACCCAACGGTAAATGATCTCAATTGCAGTTTTTTTTGCATGAGACTTTCCCAGATACTTGGTTGTTACCGTGTACATACAGTTTAGTATATTTGTACCTTATAACTGTAAATCCTAATAAAACAGCTGGAACAGAAGAGACGTCTCCAGAGACAGGAGACAGACAGTCAGTGTCCTCCAGAGGCTGGAGACAGACAGTCAGTGTCCTCCAGAGGACAGGAATCAGTTTTTGCACACCGCTGCCTCCACACTGCAGCTCTACTCACGACTGCCACTGCACTATTTATGTGTTTACTCTGAAATTAGACTGATTGTTACTCACTTTGTCACAGTTAATCAATCAGTTCTACTCACCGCTCTGGATCATTAGAAGATAAAACTATGACATATGAACATGGTTCTGCTGATTCAGCAGTAACGTTCCACTAAAGAACCATCTAGAACTCTGCAGCTCGGCTGTTTATGATCACGTGGATCAATAAGTCTGATATTTGATGATATTAAATGTATGAGATGAATCTGGTTCAGTTCTCCACCTCACCATCAGCACCATCAGGTTCCCCGTCTCCACAATGTGCTGCTCAAGGTTCTAAGTTGTCGTACCGGTACCAACATTCTCCAGACAAGTTTATTTTTTTAGATCCCAAACTTTGAGTGGGAAGTGGCGTACGCATCTTTCAGGACCTGTTCTGTGCATCAGCAGCTTTTATAAATGAGGCCCAGGGCCGTTATGTGGAGTTTAAATGTTCTCCCTGTGTGGGGGTTTCCTCTTTGTTTCCCAAAAGACAAAGAGGATTAATACTGGGTAGTAAACTAAAAGATAAGAGGAAGACATCCTGTGAAGAAGACCTGGTTCCTCTGGGTGCTGGGTTCAGGGACACAGCTGATGCCTCATGGACGAGACCTCCCACACAGTCTCTGAACACACACACACACACACACACACACACACACACACACACACACACACACACACACACACACACACACACACACACACACACACACACACACACACACACACACACACTCCTTGTTCCTTCCATCTCAATTCTTTTTTGGGACGAGTTTGAAAGGATGAAGTGCAGCCTGAATAACTCATGTGTCCCCGCAAGTGATATGCATTCATGCAGGTGTGTGTGTGTGTGTGTGTGTGTGTGTGTGTGTGTGTGTGTGTGTGTGTGTGTGTGTGTGTGTGTGTGTGTGTGTGTGTGTGTGTGTGTGTGTGTGTGTGTGTGTGTGTGTGTGTGTGTGTGTGTGTGTGTGTGTGTCACAGCCAGAGGCAGTGGTGAGCGGGTGGGAGGTTAGATGCAACCAGCCTTTGAAACCCCAGAGATCAACTTGGACAACAACCCCCCCCCCCCCCTCTCTCACCATGCAGTGTGTACTGCATGCAGTAAAGTGAAAGTGTTCATGCTCAGGCTGTGGCTCCTTCTTTCAGTTCATATGATTTTGAAGCCTCATGGGGCCTGAAGCCTGAAGCCCCGCCCACTAACAACGTCATTTAGATGCTCAGAGCTGATTGGCTGGTGCTGATTGAGGCGGAGCTTCACAGAACCGGAGAGAAGCGTCACAAATACCATCTTGTTAACAAACAGTTAAGAATCTCAATTAATTAGGAAAGTCTTACTTTACCAGAGAAAGTTAAAGTAAGTAGTTCTAAACTGTGTGACGCGGTGAGGAACATCTTTTAACAATCTCACTAGTTTGGAGCTTTACTGGTGGTGGAGTGGCTGAGCTGCCGTCTTAGAAACATCATGCCCAGGATCAAATACTCTTGTTGATTTTTTTTTGTTTTAATTGAACGTTGTTGTTTTTTTGATCGGCTATTTCCAAGGCTCAGCATTTTTAATGGATCAACATATAAACCTATGTTTGTTATAATGTTGTGGCTAAAAGGTTGTGCACACACTTTACTTTAGAATTCAGTAGTGTCACTGGACCTGAAATAAAATATTGCCCCAACCAGTGTTTACGTACTTAAATACTACTATACTAACTAATACTAACCCACTGCCGTCTGCCAGGACATCGACTCATTTCTTACTACTGCTGAATGTGTCTTTTGGATCGCTTTATTTCCTGTTTCAGAGGAAACATCATTGAAAAACAGATCATTTCTTTATGTTTATATTTAACTTATGTAAATAAATTGCTTAAAAAAAGTTGGGATATGTATGTTTTTCTCTATATGTAACATCAAATGAACTTGAATTAAGTTTAATGCATTAATGACCAGGAGAGTTTCTAAATGTTTTCAAAAAGTTGTTTTCAACTTCTTCAACCTCTGTTGTCGTGGAAACAAACCCCAAAACGCAACAAACGTTTTGTGTTTTGACTTGAAATCGTTGCCGTGGAAACGAGCCTGAGACCAAACAAACACATTTGATCGGTTTGTTTTCACCTCATCATGAATCAGAACCGAACAAGACGAGCAAATGAAGGAAACATCCGAACCCCCAAATATAAACAAGCATCAGGATATTGGAGACGTTCAGTCAAGAACAAAGACACAGGTTCATATGGAAACACACTTCTTCTTCAGATGAGGGTTTGTCTGAGTGAACGCTGCAGAGTAAGAGCCACATACCAAGGTCATGTAAATCCAAAGTCTCTCCTGCACACTAATCTTCCTGATTTAATCCTGGAGCAGAGGCAGAAACCAGAACAATGTGGAAAGAGAAGGTGAAAAGAAAATGTAATCCTCCTTCTCTTCTGTTCTGCCTCTCTGTGTGGAGCTGACACTTGGCTCCACCCGTCTGGGAGCAGCTGGAAGGTATTTCTAACAACCAGCCATCCGGGGACTGGCAGGAGGAGAGTCTGAGGTTCTGACCTTCGGTTCGTCTCACCGAAGAAACGCTGAAGACGTTCAGTACAGAGCTGGAAGCAGAAATAGCATCGGCAGCATTCTGACAGCAGGTTTCTCCTCAGCAACAGCTGCTGGACGCTGCTGTGAATGTCCGAGTGGGACTGTAGGAATAAATTCTCACACAGACGAAAGCTCAGGGGAAATCAGAGTTATATTTATATTTATATCTATTTCCACTCTGGGGTCTGGGACTGCTTTAAGGTTTCCTAGAGACTCTGATCTGATCTCTGGCTGACTGTTAGATTAGATTTGAATGATAAAAACAACCAGAAAGAGACGTCTTCTAGACGATGAATATACTTTTACACTCCTTACGGTGCATGTGAACCATCAGGTAGCTTCACAGGAGCGTTCTGGACAATGTTGGATCGATGATGGAGTCTGCAGAATTTCTTAGAGGGATTCATGTGGACTCCAGGTCAACACTGTCAAGAACAACATCAAAATCTCAGTGTCTGAATCTCAAACCTGTGAAATTAAACTAAACCTGTAATTCTTCTTTTAGATTGAGTTAAAAGTGGAATTCTGTGGATGTGAACTGTTTGGAGGTGTGCCTAATGTCAAGCCGTCCTTCCAACAGATTAACCGTTTTCAAGAAAGATTTACTGAAAAATGGAGACCGCCATGTGACTGAGGAAGACTTAACAGTGGTGAGGAAGAACAAAAACTAGAAAATAATCTCAGATGAGAGTAAAATAAAAAGACTCAAGGTGCTTCACATCAAGCTGCAGCCCAGAAAGGCCCAGTTTCTACGACAACGATTTCAAGTGAAAAAGCAAACAATCATATCATTTTGGGTCCGTTTCCATGACAACGGAGCTGGGAGCCACTGAAAACACAACTTTTTGGAAACCGCTGCTATAGATCCTGCGCTCTGCTCCACGGCCGTAGTGAAGAGTTGTTCTTCCAAAATACTGCCGTGAAAACATGAAACGAAAAAACAAAAACAATGAGTTTTCGGATGGAACGTTGCCGTGGAAACGGGGCCTGAGACAGTGTGTTGCGTTAACAGGACACAGGTGAAGACAATCAGGTGAGCGAGGCAGCAGGGCGGATAATAGGAAAGAAGAAACCAGAGGAGAAGCAGATCAAGGAGGGGACCTGGAGGGGACCTGGAGGGGAGCTGGAGGGGACCTGGAGGGGAGCTGGAGGGGACCTGGAGGGGACCTGGAGGGGAGCTGGAGGGGAGCTGGAGGGGACCTGGAGGGGACCTGGAGGGGAGCTGGAGGGGAGCTGGAGGGGACCTGGAGGGGAGCTGGAGGGGAGCTGGAGGGGACCTGGAGGGGAGCTGGAGGGGAGCTGGAGGGGACCTGGAGGAGAGCTGGAGGGGACCTGGAGGGGACCTGGAGGGGACCTGGAGGGGAGCTGGAGGGGAGCTGGAGGGGACCTGGAGGAGAGCTGGAGGGGACCTGGAGGGGACCTGGAGGGGACCTGGAGGGGAGCTGGAGGGGACCTGGAGGAGAGCTGGAGGGGACCTGGAGGGGACCTGGAGGGAAGCCGGGCTCTCCAGGGACCACACAAGAAAGACTGACTCAGAAAGGCCCTTGTGAACGACTGGTGACCGTCCTCAGCGTTTCCTCACACCTTGTTTACGTGACAATGATTTCAAGTGAAAACATAAAGCAGTGTTGCTCGTCTGTCCAGGAGAATTTCTGTGTGCTTAATGATTAGAACCCCTCGTTCTCTGTTGCATGTGTGTTTGTTGGTTTCATTTCAAGAACCACCGACAGCACCAACGAACAATGCTGACTATGTCTTTTTTCAGTTTTTCTACTGTTTCCATGGAAGTTGACATTATTTTCCAAATACTGACGTCTCAATGATAACGGGTATTTTTTAACCAAAAACTCAAAAGCGCTGCTTTTTCACTTTGAGCCTCCGTCAGGTGGGATCTGCTCCACCAGACCCAGATTAACCCTTTATGAGACAAGTGACCACATGTGATCACTTAAAGCTGTTTCCTGTTTCTCCACCATGAATCAACAATGATCTGAGAATGAGATGACTGAAGACATCCAGTTTCACAGTAAAACATGGTAGTTTTTGTCCATTTCACACTTTAGAACAGACCTTTACTACATATCAGTGACATTTAGGTTATTACATGTGACTCAGAATCCCCCCCCCCCCCCCCCCCCACACTCTCTAAGTCCAGAAACAAAACTGTCAGCAGCAATCATCCATTCATCCAGTGTCGGTGTCACCAGTCCAGAGCACAACAACATAACATGAGGTGAGGCTGCAGTTTGATGAGAAATGCAGCAAATGAAGCCGGAGTGAAGCCAGTGAAGTGTGAGATGAGGTGGAACTGGAGATGACACTTTCTCAGGATGAAGAAAAGCTTTGTTTTGGGCTGAAAGCAGATTATCCCCCACGGACCGTGACGAGATCAAGACATCATCACCACCACGGACTAATGGCACGCTGAGAAGCCATTGTCTGTCATCATTGTCACATTGCATCTGGTGTGAGACGTCACAGTGGAGGGATTACGTACGGAGCGTCAGCGTTAGTCACCAAACACTCCAGCACTCACAGTTTTCAGCAGAAACCTGCAGAAGCTTTCTGTTTCTCCCCCACACTCTCTGCCTTCCCTCCATGTCTGCAGTGCTTCGGCTGAAATCTAGTTTTCACAGATAAATCAGGATGATGAGCTTTGCAGCATCCCTCAGCACAGAGCAGCCTCCATAAAGACTCCACACCCAGCGCCGCTCAGCTGAACCACCGTCTCCTGCTTTCTGCTCAACAGACGGGAAGTTTGTCCTTGAAAAACAAGATCATTCGGCTTTTTCCGCTCTCAAGTGCTTCATCTTTATAAATAGCTGTGAGAAAGCAACGGCCATATTTTAACCTCTCATCAGAAAATAATCTGAATATCCTGTGAGTGCATTCACATGTACTGTTATTCCTGGTTGTTCATCTGCTGGTGGAAAGAAAGGAAGCGGCTGAACAACCCTGCTTCTCTGAACTATAACGAAATGACAGGTTTGTGTGTCTGCGGCTCTGGCCCCGGCGCTCCGCCTGCTGCACCCGGGTGGAGGCTGAGCACTTCAGGTGCAGCACATCAGCTCTGAAGTCCAGATCTCACTCAAATTATCGCCGGGTGAATTTGTCAGCGATTTGGCGACCGGTTTGTGGCGTGCTAGCAGAGGGCGGCGGAGTGGAAACCAGGACAACGCATCAGGCCCGAAGGCAGCCGCGGGAAAACGGACAAACCGGACAAACTATCATTTTTTTCACGGCAGGAAATTGGAGCCGTGCTCCACCAGAACCCCACATTCTGCTGTCAGACGCTCAGCCAATCCACTTCTCAAGCAATTTCACCATCACAGACAAACTTCCAAGGTCGGGATGAAGGCGGGACGCCTCGCCACGGTTTGACACAAGGACACAAGGACACACATCTCCGGGTGTCACACGGCTTCATGCTCCTTCAGGTAAATACACAAACACCTGACAGACCAGCGACGGGAAGAAAACAGAATGTGTTTGTTTCCCCCGAGGTCGCCGACCTTTATGACTTTTCTGACTTTTCACCAAATGGAACTGAACTGGAGTCGCCACACATCAAAGTTACACTAACATTTCATTACATTTTTAACTGTCTTGTACCAGATTTTAGTGATTTCAACCTATTTTTCCTGCATTTTTGAGAATATTTAGTTTTGACACTTTTTAAATAATTTCTTTAAGTGGTTGAAGTAGTTAATTTTTTGTGGTGGCTTTAGCAAAGAGTTAAGAGTCCTTTTAAAATGACTGTTGTGAAAATAAAATAAAAAATAAACTGAATAAAATTTTCATTGACAGTTAATTTAGTGAAAGCTTGAAGAGCCGCTGTAGAAGGGCTGAGGAGCCACATGTGGCCCCGGAGCTGCAGCCCTCTGCCCTCTGCCCTCTGCCCTCAGCCCTCTGTCTCTGCCCTCTATCCTCTGCCCTCTATCCTCTACCCTCTGCCCTCTGCCCTCTGCCCTCAGCCCTCTGCCCTCTGCCCTCTGCCCTCTGCCCTCTGCCCTCTACCCTCTACCCTCAGCCCTCTGCCCTCAGCCCTCTACCCTCTGCCCTCTGCCCTCTGCCCTCTGCCCTCTGCCCTCAGCCCTCAGCCCTCAGCCCTCAGCCCTCTGCCCTCAGCCCTCTGCCCTCAGGCCTCTGCCTCTGCTCTCTGCCCTCTGCCCTCTGCCTCTGCCCTCTACCCTCAGCCCTCTACCCTCTGCCCTCTGCCCTCTGCCCTCTGCCCTCTGCCCTCTGCCCTCTGCCCTCAGCCCTCAGCCCTCAGCCCTCAGCCCTCTGCCCTCAGCCCTCTGCCCTCAGGCCTCTGCCTCTGCCCTCAGCCCTCTGCCCTCTGCCCTCAGGCCTCTGCCTCTGCTCTCTGCTCTCTGCCCTCAGCCCTCTGCCCTCTGCCCTCTACCCTCTGCCCTCAGCCCTCTGGTTTAGCCCATTTTAACCAGCCAATCAGGTGAAATGGTGTCGGTTGTCCTGAGGAGGCGCCAGAGAGCGAGTGGACGACATCCTGCGATCAGCAGGTCAAAGCTGAAGGATCAGGTTTTCTTTTCATGGTGATTTTTAACTGTCCTCCTCAACATTTAGCCTTTTATCCTCTTGACCTCTGGAATGAATGTTAAATGTGTGTTTTTGGACTGTGGGTAGAACCCTGGTGAAGAACATGCAGACTGCGTAGAAACTCCTCCGAGCTGGTGCCGGGAATCGTCTCACTGTGAGATGGCAGCTTCAAACCACTTCTCAACTGTTTACCTGCATTCTATATTCATGATTATCTAAATAAGCATCAGAACACGCTGCCGGTGATTCAGTGAACACAACATGAAAAATCCCAGAATCTGAAAATGAGTGTTGGTTTTAACTTTGCTGCCAATTCTCTCACATCTCCAGTGAATCTCAATCAACACTCATGTGAAATGGGCCAGGAGGTTCATTGTGACTTCGTCCTGTTGGAAACTGAGGGTCTTATGATCAGCAGCTTGGGTGGAAATAAACACATTTTTCACAGATTTGTGCCAATTAGAGAGTTTATTTCTTCCCTTCTTACTTTTCTTTTCTTTATATACAGTATATCTAGTAACCGACAGACTGGCTTCATGTTGTGATTGAAATTCATTCCTCCAGTCCTACATTCAGTTGTAACTTACAAAAACACACACAGGAGAGCATTTGATATAAAAACCGTTTTTTCATCTGCTTTATTGCTCAATTCTTTTTTTTCCTTCAGTTAATTTCCAACATGAACAGAAGACATTTAGTTGACGTTTTGCAATGAGTTCCCCGACAAACCTCCAGCCTTGAGTCCACGATGGAGCTTATTAACAACTCACAAAAATCTCTTCAAAGCCTCTGGAGGTGTATTGGTGGACATTTCACACTGGCCTGTAGCTGTAAGACTGGGATTATTAGATCAAAAAACATCTAATTAATAAATGGTTTGAGCCAATTATAATCCAGGTCAGCTGTAAAAGGTTAAAACCTGGTTTAGTTCCACTGTCCTGAAAGAGAGAAGAGAAGACATGATAGGAGTTTTTTATCCAGTTCACTTTGTCATTCAACCATTTTTAGATGATTAATTAAAAAAGAAAAAGAAAACAGGCAGAAGTTTCTCAACAGAAGTAAATTGTTCATAGTGATAAAAATCCCACAGATTAAATAAAACCCATTCTTATGTTGGAGTGTAACAGGTAGAGTGGTTATTAAAGACCTGCTAATGCTAAATAAGATGCTCTATAATCTGATGTTAGAGGGGGAAGATGCTCTATAATCTGATGTTAGAGGAGGAAGATGCTCTATAATCTGATGTTAGGGGAGGGCGATGCTCTATAATCTGAATGTTAGAGGAGGAAGATGCTCTATAATCTGATGTTAGAGGAGGAAGATGCACTATACTCTGAATGTTAGAGGGGGAGATGCTCTATAATCTGATGTTAGAGGAGGAAGATGCTCTATAATCTGATGTTAGGGGAGGGCGATGCTCTATAATCTGAATGTTAGAGGAGGAAGATGCTCTATAATCTGATGTTAGGGGAGGACGGTGCACTATAATCTGATGTTAGAGGAGGAAGATGCTCTATAATCTGATGTTAGAGGAGGAAGATGCACTATACTCTGAATGTTAGAGGGGGAGATGCTCTATAATCTGATGTTAGAGGAGGAAGATGCTCTAACTTCCTTCGCCTATGAAAGTTGGGGTGAAGGTTATGTTTTTGTCTATGTGTATTTATTATTTGGGATGTATGTATGTATGTATGTATGTATGTATGTATGTATGTATGTATTTTACCAACTTTTGGCAAAAAACATCTCACACGAATTGCATGAAATCTTCAGGGAGGACTTGTCATCATCCAAGGACCAATCGTATAGAGTTTGAGATATTAAGGACTAGCGGCTGGCGTTAACGAACACATGTGCTCTACTGAGTGTTCGTTCTAGTCTGGATGTGAGCTGGCTAGTTTCTCCCCTGAAGCCTCCAGAGACGTGAAGTCAGGTTAGTTTAATAACTTTCTTACAATAAAGATCTTCACAAGTCTTCACTAATTAACTGGACACTAACGTCCCAGACAGCTTGAGGGATGCTAACGTTCCCGACAGCTGGATGCTAACGTTCCCGACAGCTGGACGTACGCTAATGTTTGCGACAGCTAGAAGTACGCTAACATTCGCGACAGCTAGAAGGACGCTAACGTTCCCAACAGCTAAAGGGACACTAACTTTCCCGACAGCTGGACGTACGCTAATGTTTGCGACAGCTAGAAGTACGCTAACGTTCCGGACAGCTGGAGGGACGCTAACGATCCGACAGCTGGAGGGATGCTAACATTCACGACAGCCGGACGGATGCTAAAGTTCCCGACAGCCGGATGCTAACATTCCCAACAGCCAGAGGGACACTAACGTTCGCGACAGCTGGAGGGACGCTAACGTTCGCGACAGCTGGAGGGACGCTAACGTTCCCGACAGCTGGAGGGACGCTAACGATCCGACAGCTTGAGGGACGCTAACGTAGGCGACAGCTGGACAGAGGCTAACGTTCCCAACAGCTGGATGCTAACTTTCCCGACAGCTAGAGGGACGCTAACGTTCACGACAGTCGGATGGATGCTAAAGTTCCTGAGAGCCGGATGCTAACATTCCCAACAGCTAGAGGGATGCTAACGTTCCCAACAGCTGGAGGTACGCTAACGTTTGCGACAGCTGGAGGTACGCTAACGTTTGCGACAGCTGGAGGTACGCTACCGTTTGCGACAGCTGGAGGGACGGTAACGATCCGACAGCTTGAGGGACGCTAACGTAGGCGACAGCTGGACAGAGGCTAACGTTCCCAACAGCTGGATGCTAACTTTCCCGACAGCTAGAGGGACGCTAACGTTCACGACAGTCGGATGGATGCTAAAGTTCCTGAGAGCCGGATGCTAACATTCCCAACAGCTAGAGGGATGCTAACGTTCCCAACAGCTGGAGGTACGCTAACGTTTGCGACAGCTGGAGGTACGCTAACGTTTGCGACAGCTGGAGGTACGCTACCGTTTGCGACAGCTGGAGGGACGGTAACGATCAGACAGCTTGAGGGACGCTAACTTTCCCGACAGCTGGAGGGATGCTAACGATCCCGACAGCTGGAGGGACGCTAGCGATCCCGGAGCATTCACACACTCCATAATTAGCTCTTGTTACCAGACCAACCGGTTTGCCTCAGCTCTAGTCCCAATTATCATTCAAAGTAATCTGAAGTTCAGGTAACCATGACAACCATGGTTTCAGACCTTCTCAGGATAATTGGGAGCTTACCTTAAATCAACCTTTAAAATGAGGATTTGTATTTCCTAAGTGCTCACCGGAGAGCTAATCGAGTGCGTCTGCAGCTGATGAGTGTGTGACGGAGCAGAGAACTCTGGGAAATCAACAAGCGGCTGAGGTGTGTTCACCAACGAGGAGGTGTTACTGTGGGGGTCACTGATCGGGAAACAGCCGCAAATAACTCTAATAATTATGCAAAGGTTTTATATAGAGCTTTTCTGGACACTCCAAGAGGCTTTGCATCACATTATTCATTCCCTCCACACTGGATGGTGTTAAACTACGTCTGTAGCCACGGCTGCTCTGGGGCAGACTGACGGAGGAGAGGCTGCTAATCTGCCCCATCAGCCCTCTGACCACCACCAACCACTCACTCTCACACTACATACACACAGGCAGTTTGGGGTTCAGTGTCTTGCCCAAGGACACTTCGGCAGAAATGGGAAACAAACCTGCAACCTTCTGTTTGGTAGACAACAGCTCTACCAACCGAGTCATGCTGCCCTGTTTCTGATTCCACTCTAGGAAAGTCTTTTTTACTGGAGTTTCTGTTCTTGTACTGGAAGAATGTGTGTTTTCTCGTCACCCTGATAACTTTTACTGACTCATTGTTCAGATCGGAGAATCTGTCAACGGGCCGAAGAGGAAGTCAGACGAGGTGAGAGGTCAACCTTTTCTCTTCTCGTCTTTGGTTTAGTTTGTTCTGCGGGACTTTCGGGGGGAAATGGCTTCGCCAGCCGCTTTCCAAAACAACAATAGGATGAAAGTCTGACCTTCTGGAAGCAGAGGAACACATTTCCAGTCAGAAGGTTTCTGAGCAGTAGTCAGACGCGTGTCGAGTCCAGATCTCCGTCAGGTGCAGCAGATTGGCACGGAGTGTATTTTTATCCCTCGCTCTGTGTCACAGCGGGTTTAAAGGCCTCCAGTCATTACAGCATGGCGGCGTGGGCGGCGGTGGCGGGGTGAAGGGGCAGCCGGTGCGAGACGGGGGCCGAGCCAGTCGACTGTCCACAGTTATCACCACGCTCCAGTGTGCAGGCGCAGCGGCACATCTGCTCCGCTACACCGCCACTAATTCAAGGTGGATGTTACCAAAAGGGCAGCGACTGGAAAAGAGGACTGACAGGCCGGCGGCAGCAGCGGCGAGGCGGTGGAGAGGAGGCGGCAAGGACGTGGTGAGGAGATGGAGAGGAGGTGGAGAGGAGGTGGAGAGCAGGTGGCGAGGAGATGGAGAGGAGGTGGAGAGCAGGTGGCGGGGAGATGGAGAGGAGGTGGAGAGGAGATGGTGAGGAGGTGGAGAGGAGGTGGAGAGCAGGTGGCGGGGAGATGGAGAGGAGGTGGAGAGGAGATGGAGAGGTGGTGGCGACTGGATGGAGAGGAGGCGGAGAGGAGGTGGCGAGGAGGTGGAGAACAGGTGGCGAGGAGATGAAGAGGAGGTGGAGAGGAGATGGAGAGGAGTCCAGAACCAGAACCTCCTTCAGAGCCTCAGAGACCAGGATTTATTTTATTATGTCTAAAGATTGTTCTAGATTAATTTCTCCTCTCCTCTCTGCTGCTGCTCAGAGCTGAACCCACCAATCACCATCATTTAGGAATGGGCGGGGCGTTTTCTAAGAGATCTGATTGGTCAGGAGGCGGAGCTCTGACCTCTTATCCAGAACATAACCTGCTCCGGAGCAGGTTAGACTTTCAGCGTCTGTTACCATGGTGATTTATCCTGGTGAGAAGTGAGCGAGCGTCGTAGTCCAGAAAACCTGAGTTAATCCTGAAGTTATCTAGATAAGAGAAAGTCCAGCTTGGTAGTTCAGACCTGTGTTGCACCATTAAAACCGAAATTATCATATTTTCTAGATTATAAGTGGCATCTGTGTACTTGTTTGGCTGCTCATATGATGTATGTAGAGAAGATTTATTTGTACTGCTACTAATATGTTTTATTCTCAGCAGTGTAATAATAATAATAATAATAATAATAATAATAATAATAATAATAATAATAATAGTTATTAATAGTAGTAGTAGTAGTAGTAGTAGTAGTAGTAGTAGTATTATTATTAGTAGTAGTAGTAGTATTAGCATTATTGTTGTTGTTGTTGTTGTTGTTGTTGTTGTTGTTATACTGCTCCATACCAACATTGCTCTTGCTTTATGAAGACAGAAGTTGTGACAGACGATGAAGACGAAGACAACACGATCAGCTGGAGGAAGAAGCTCACTGGTGGTTGGGAATTAAATCACAGTGGAAATATTCAGATTGAAGTAATTGTTTTAATTCAGGTTTTGTTGGAAGTAAAATATTCAATGGGAAAAATCTGATTCAGACCGTTTTAAACAACAAATATTGAAATATGTTTCATCTCTGATCAGTTGAACTTTTCATGATAAAAAAATCACTCATACTGGTGATAATTATCTTTAATCACTTTAATCAATTAACCCTTTAAACACCATTGAGGTTACAGTCAGGTGTCTCAGTGAGCGGCCACTCAGGGGTTAATCTCTGTTCTCATGAGATCAGTTTGAAAGTTTTGCCGCTGGCGCTTCGTCGTTGTTCCTTCGTCTCAGGTGACTTTTGTCTTTAGGAGTCAGACAGTGTCGTGCTCAGACTGGAGTCGTCCTCGTCGGCACCTCGTTTGATTAACGGCAAAGTTAAAACTGCTCTGATCTGCAGTCGTCAGAAAAATCCTGGTCTTGTCAGCGTAACCCTTCACAGAGCGGCTCCTCGCCGACAAACTCAAACCAAACCCGTCAACAACAAAGGCCTGAGCAAACCTGCACAGTGTTGCAGCAGGATTCCAGCGAACCTTCTTCTCAGAAGATGTTTTGCCCGATCCGTCCGTCTCTGAGGACGGCTCTGGTCCATCAGTTCGCTCCGTCAGGATCCACCCATCTTCTGACCTTTCTCCAGATCAGCTCGTTTAAGGTTTGTTTTTTCCTGCACTGGACAGCTTTAAAAATAACATCTTATTTACGAATTTAAAAGGAGTCATCAGACGGCATTCTCAAATATCCAGTCTCCCTTAAATTGTTTTTAAATCAATTCTTAAAATAAAGTAGGAAAGAAAATAATCAAACATGGAGCTCCTTCTGACCCTTTTAATACTGTAACCCGCGGTGAGAGTACAGACAGATTCGGACTGTACCGACGTTAGGTGCATATTGATTGACCGCAGGAACGGTCAATCATGGTGACAGCATAGCAATAGCATAGCAATAGCATAGCAATAGCATAGCACTAGAATAGCAATAGCATAGCAATAGCATAGCAATAGCATAGCAATAGCAATAGCATAGCAATAGCATATTAATATAATAGCAATAGAATAGCAATAGCATAGCAATAGCATATTAATATAATAGCAATAGAATAGCAATAGCATATTAATAGAATAGCAATAGCATAGCAATAGCATAGCAATAGAATAGCAATAGCATAGCAATAGCATAGCAATAGAATAGCAATATAATAGCAATAGCATAGCAGTCCTTTACTCACATGAAAAATGAAAATAAAAGAGTGAGGCACTCCGGAGATTTAAAATAAAATACAGGCTCATTTGTAAATCACATGGTTCAACGTTTCTTCTGGTGCTGTAAGCAGTTAGCTGTTAGCCACTAGCGAGGAGCCATTAGCAGCTAAACGTGACGGGTGGTTTATGATATTAGCCATGCTGACGACAATCCAAACCTCTGGGTTTGGGGTGCGCCCTCTTGTGGGCAGTTCTGCTTTAAACAAAGAGCCCAAGAGTAAAAGCTCGGCCGCTTTCAAACTCCAGATTTTCAGTTTCCACTGAGGTCCAACATCAAGAATCAAGTTTTAAGGAGGAAACGTGGGATTTCCAGAGACGACTCCTTCAACTAAATGGTAACACTTTAAAACAGGAGGTCTTCAACCCTTTGGATCCGGAGCCACATGAGGCTCTTCAGCTTCTCTGCAGTTGTTCTGTCAAGATTCATGAAAATGATCTGGAAATAAACCTTTATCTTTTTATGAGTATATTGCAGTTTTTCAACGATAAAAGCAGGTAAAGAAGGTAAAACAGCAAAAACAGAATCACTGGAATCGCTGAAAATGGATAAAAGAAGCAAACAAAATGCAAAAGGACAAACGCCCAGCTGAAATGTTAAAAGCAGTAAAAACAAGCAGAAGGTTCCGTTTACATGTTTTCAAAGGAAAGGCTCCGACTCAGATGGTAGAAACACCGGGATTGGTTTCTGCCGTTTCCATGGAAACAGATATAGCATCATCTTAATGTCTCAACTTGATTCCGACATAATGTGGTTGAAGATTTTTGAACATGATTAGAACTTGTTTTCTGAGTAAAGTGAGATTATCAGCCGTTGTGGTGACATCTTAGTGATTTCCATCAACGTTTGCACAAATCAAATGAATCTTTCATCGATGAGAAGAAACACAGGATTCCTCACAAGACAGAGTTTGGATGAAACAG
>NC_137634.1:27222504-27292504 GCF_963383615.2 Lipophrys pholis | reverse complement strand
AGAGGAGGCAACATGATGCCGTCAATCATCCAGCTCAGGTTCCATCTTCCACTTTAACATCCTGGTAGTTTGTCATGTTTGATGGTAGTTTAATAGAGCAGATAAAAACACTGCGCTGCCTCCACCACTATGTCATTTTCAATAACCGGAAATGCTTAAGACATTATTCTGAGGAACGGAGACGTGAAAGTGGGCGGAGCCTTGGACGGAGCGGCATCAGGGATGCTAACCAGTGACGTTAACCTCACAGTTAACTTTGACGGCGACGTTAGCTAACGGGATGACTAACCATGTTATGAACAACGCATCTTTAACGGTCGGTTAGCTCACAGCGGGTTAAGGATTTAACTCGTGGTTAGGGCTTAACCAGTGGTTAAAATAACCCAGTTTTGAACAACCGGGCCCAGAACATGTTAACTCCAGGGAATCATCTGTTACCAGATCTGAACAGGACAAACTCTGTTGGGTCAAATCAAGAGGCTTTAGAGATGAATGAATATAAAGCTCCGTGTTGAGACGAAGACGTGTTGGTTCTCAGTGACCTGCAGTCCTTCCCTCTCCGTCTCCATCATGGCATTAGCATGCGCTGAGCGTGGAGCGGTGGGACCGGCAGCCGCTCCACGCCAACACGATGACTCAGCCGGAATAATGACTTTGTTTGAATGTGAATTCATGAGTCGGCTCTGTGTGACACACACGCACAACTTGTTCTCAGCAGGAAAGCATGTTTGAAGATCTGTTTTTCCTTCCAGGGGCGGTGGCGGTGGCGGCGGTGGCGGCGGTGGCGGCGGCGGCGGTGGCGGCGGCGGCGGCGGCGGCAGCAGTCGGAGCTTCCCTGTAGCTCCCACACGTCTGCTGATGTTCACACAAACCAGCACAATGTCATAACAAGACATGACCTGTGCATGAAGAGTGGGAGGAATTGGTTTCCCAGCAGGAGGAGATTACTCGCAGGAGACGCTCGACGTCGGCTTTGAACTCGCAGCGAAACGTGTGCAGAGGATTAAACTTAGAGAGACACATGTCACTGTTTTCCATTTTCAGCTTGAAAGGATTGAACTTCGTGGGGATAAGTTGCCGTTTTTACATTCGATTTTAAATGTCAGAAAGTGTTGACAGCGAGGGGCTGTAATTAAACCACATTCTCCCACACGTTTACGTCGGCTGGATTCTTCTGAGAGCTGCTTTCACATCGTCATCCCTCAATAACATTTTATCAAGAAGTGGAAACATGTGGGAACTACTACAGTGACTCACTTTAAATATACCTGATTTAAAAAAATACCTCGGAACATATTAATGCTATTAAGATATTAACCAAAGGAGACAGTTTTAGAAGATATCATGGAATTTATAATTGAGTGGAAGTTTCTAACAGTAGAAGTGAATGGGTTTAGGGTTAACCCTCACAGTAGGCCTGTGTCCAGCAGGCGTCTCCAACCACCAGGTCACCGATCATTTTATATCGTGGCGCAAAAAGATAATAAAAGATAATTCTGTCTGAAGATTTCCAGGTGGGTGGGACTACTGTACAGTGTTGTTACTCGCTTAGTAGCATCTTCTTCTGGACGGTGAACAGGATTGATAATCCAACTCTGAATTAAGAGTTTTAAACATCGCTGGTGTGGGTCTGCGCTCTGTGGCTAACTGGCTAGCTGTTTGTAGCATTACATGCGCCATGCGGACCTGTCATAACAACGGGATAACGAGGAGAAGGCTGCTGAAACAACGTTCTGAACATAAAGGTTAGCATGGTGGTTAGCATGGTGGCTAGTGCTAGCTGACTAGCTGGGACTCACAGCTGCCTTCAGAAGATGAATTCTCCGTCTCTGGATGACAGCAGACGGCCCACATTTCCACTGAGTAGATACTGGTACACCTCAGTACTCTTAAAGTTGATCATACCCACATAGAAAAATTGCTCTGGCTCGGCTCTGGTCCGGCTCTGGTCCGGCTCTGGCCTGGCTCTGGTCTGGCTCTGGTCCGGTTCTGGTCTGGCTCTGGTTCGGCTCTGGTCTGGCTCTGGTTCGGCTCTGGTCTGGCTCTGGTCCGACTCTGGTCCACACGATGCACTTAGGCTTGGAACTTGGGTGGCCCAGATCCGGTTTGCCAGAGGTGGCCCACACATGGGCCGGCATTGGGGCGTCTTTCTTTGTGGTATGTGGCCCTATGCTGACCCAGAACTGTTTCAGCACCAGATGTCTAATCTACATCTTAATTAAGCCTGATTTTACTTATAAAAATGCTTCAACAACAATGATCCGATTTTGTAAACATTTATTTTTTAATTGAACAACTTGTGAAAATCAATTCACAATCCTTAACAGTCCAAAAACTTATCAATAAAACACTACATTCAATTAAAAAGTGCAAAAAATCATTCTAACATAGTCAGTCCTTAACAATTCAAATACTTAATAACATCAAATTCAATTAAGACGTGCAAAAAACTACAACACAGTAAGTTTAACAGTTCAAATACTTAATATGACATTCAATTAAAAAGAGCAAAAACACATTGTAACACAATAAGTTTAATAGTTTAAATACTTATCAACAAAACACTACGTTAAAAAATGAAGTCCAAAAATTCATTGTAACACAGTTTAACACCTCAAATACCATCTCATCTTAACAACCCACAGATCACATTGTACTGAGTAAGTGATGATTGAAGACAACACGCAGAAAACTCAAAAATTCCACCTTCCCCGTTTAAATAGAATCCGTCTTTAACAACTTATTTCTTAATTGAAATATTGATATATTGTGCTCGGGATGAAATGAATAAAAACATAGACTCACCTTGACTCCATCAAATTGACTTCACTCCGGTTCTGTTCATGCTCTTTCAGGAGGGCCAATGAGAGCGTAGGAAATAGGGTCACATGTTATTTGATTGATCTGGAGAAAAACACTAGTGGTTGTCTTTTCAGACACCAACAGAAGTAGAAGTAATAAAAGTGAGACTAAACAATTATTTTCAGTTCACCCAGTGGCAAAGACCCGTCTGCTATGTGGGACGCTGCTCCGGGAGCCGCTAATGACAGGACGAAGGTACCACAGTCCACTTTCTCATGCCGTCTTCCAGGGTCAAGATTCGGGAAGGATGAGGCAACATGATGCCGTCTGATCATCCAGCTCCGTTTTCATGTGTTCCCACTTGTTGTTTCTCATGTTTTATGGTCGTTTTATAGAGCAGATAAAAACACTGCATGTGCTGCCGTCCACCACAATGTCGTGTCAGTAACTGGGAATGCCGACACAAAACCCGGAAGAACGGAGAATCGAAGGTGGGCGGAGCGGAATCAGGTCAATAGTCCATAAAAACCTGTTTAACCAAATAAATTACTGCATTTTCCCAGCAATAAAACGTAATACATTATATATAAGCTAAATGTCATGACTTATAACAAATGTGTCATGGTAGCTGCTGAACTAACTCATCCTCGTTCTACAGAGAAACGGGTGCTTATTTATTCTAAACAACAAAACGTGCTTACGAACAAGGACCTCCATATATGTTGGAGCTGAGTTTAACCCTTCAGTCCTGGTTGGAACGCGTGAGAAGAAGTCTTTCAAACCTCTGGTCGGACAGCCTGTTCCTCTTTGGAGACCAGATGTCCCTCGATGAAAGTCTCAACTTGTGCTCTGGATGGAGAAGCTGCATTTCTCTCCAGAGAAATTTTATTCATTCTGGCAAACTGAGAATCTCCATCACTGTTTCAGCGGTTCTCTAGTATTTCTTCAGTTTCCGCAGTCCTGAATTTATCATCAGTTTCCTCAAAACAGAAAAGTCTGGTGTTTTTGGAGACGTCAGCGTCTCGGCTGCTCGCTGCGCCGGGCGGGACGAGGAGCGAGCTGGTGACTCTACTGCCAGAGTTCCCTTGACGCAGCAGTAGAGCGGAGCTTGGAGCCAGAAAGAAACAGCTAATGTTTCTGTCTTTCTGCTCAATTAAAGAGAAATAACAACTTAAACACGCCTTATTCTCACCTTGACTGCAGCGGCGCACACTCATGAACAGAAACACGTCCACAAGGCGTCGCTGCTGGAAACAGGAAGTAGAATGCAGCTTGCCAAAAAATGAATTAATTTACCAAGTAATGGGCAAACGCACCATGTTATAACAGTAACTGAGTTACTTTACTTAAAACGTAACGCGTGAAGAGTATTAGCTACTGTTAAAAGTAACGCTGTTATAGTAATGCCTTACAAGTACTGCGTTATTGCCCAACATTACCTGGGACCAGGCAATTGTTTCATTTACTTATTTATCTTAAATCTATTTTCATACTATTCTTATACTCAGTTTGATCCTCGTTATGATCTATCTTCTCCTCCAAGACTGACTGATTACAACCAACAAAGTTATTCTTATTCAATAAGAATCATTATTAGGTTTAAGGTCCGTTTACACTTTTCTTACATTGTGGTTCTGTCACACAACAGAGGCACTGAATACAAAACCTTTGGGCAATTGCTCCTGTGGTGGAACTGCCGCTCCTGTTCCTGTTCCTGTTCCTGGTTCTTCTCCTGGCCCTAGTCCTGGTCCTGGTCCTGGTCCTGGTCCTGGTCCTGGTCCTGGTTCTGTTCCTGGTCCTGGTCCTTTTCCTTTTCCTGGTCCTGGTCCTGGTCCTGGTCCTGGTTCTGCTCCTGGTGCTAGTCCTGGTCCTGGTCCTGGTCCTGGTCCTGGTCCTGGTCCTGGTCCCAGTACCGGTCCTGGTTCTGTTCCTGGTCCTGGTTCTTCTCCTGGCCCTAGTCCTGGTCCTGGTCCTGGTCCTGGTCCTGGTTCTGTTCCTGGTCCTGGTCCTTTTCCTTTTCCTTTTCCTGGTCCTGGTCCTGGTCCTGGTCCTGGTCCTGGTCCTGGTCCTGGTCCTGGTCCTGGTCCTGGTCCTGGTCCTGGTCCTGGTCCTGGTCCTGGTTCTGCTCCTGGTGCTAGTCCTGGTCCTGGTCCTGGTCCTGGTCCTGGTCCTGGTCCTGGTCCTGGTCCTGGTCCTGGTCCTAGTCCCGGTCCTGGTTCTGTTCCTGGTCCTAGTTCTGCTCCTGGTGCTAGTCCTGGTCCTGGTCCTGGTTCCGGTTCTTATTCTGGTTCTGGTTCTGGTGCTAGTCCTGGTCCTGGTCTTGGTTCTGCTCTTGGTCCTGGTTATGCTCCTGGTTCTAGTCCTGGTCCTGGCCCTAGTTGTGCCCCTGGTCCTGGTCTTGGTTCTGCTCTTGGTCCTAGTCCTGGTCCTGGTCCTGGTTATGCTCCTGGTTCTAGTCCTGGTCCTGGTCCTGGTTGTGCCCCTGGTCCTGCTCACCACTTGATAGTAACCAGTAGTTCTGCACATGCTCAGTAGAGACAATCAGAAGAAAGTTTCCTCCATGGTGTCATGGCTCCCAGTCCATATTCTCATGGACGTGGTACTTTTATTTTGACAGTCACCGTAATAACAATCCAACTTGGTAGTTTTATTTTGACAGTCACCGTAATAACAATCCAACTTGGTGGTCTGTCCACTCGAATGTCCGTGTTCTCATTGTTCTCTGCTGCATGTGTGTGTGTGTGTGGCTTCATTACAAAACAAACAACAGCACCCACTAGTGGGCCAACATTGAAACAACATAGTTTTCAGTATTTCTGGTTTTCATGAATGTGAAACTTTTCTGAAACAATGTGTTTCCATCAGAAATGGCTCCTGAGTCAAACTCCCACTGAAGATGAAGAGATCTGATGGTACTCCCAGATAAGTGTGAAAGCACAAGGCGGTGAAAGCTGCCGTGGTTCTTCGATCGGTGCAGGTGTGAATGCCGACAAACACCATTAGATAACAGGATTAGAACGTTGACATTTCTAACTTCTTATCGGCTTAAACACAGAGCAGAGGGTCGGCGCCAGTTCAAGGAAAGATGGCTTTTCTCAACATTAAACAAAGGAGACAAGATAATTGCACATTGTGTGTTCCCCGTCCTCCTCCTCCTCCTCCTCCCCCTCCTCCTCCTCCCCCTCCTCCTCCTCCTCCTCCCCCTCCTCCCTCCTCCTCCCTCCTCCTCCCCCCCTCCTCCTCCTCCTCCTCCCCCCCCTCCTCCTCCTCCCTCCCCCTCCTCCCTCCTCCTCCCTCCCCCCCCCCCTCCTCCTCCTCCTCCCCCTCCTCCTCCTCCTCCCCCTCCTCCTCCTCCCCCTCCTCCTCCACCTCCTCCTCCCCCCCCCCCTCCATTCTTCTGCTGCTTCAATGTGATCGCTGCAATAATGGAAAGGATCAGATTTAAATGACTGCTGGAGCTCTGAACACAGAATAGACCAATAAAGTATCAGCAGAACCTCTCAACCTAATGACACTCTGCAGATAATAAAGAAACAATGACAGAAGGAGTTGAAGGAAGTCATAAAACTGAAGTTTCAACTAATATCAGGTTCCTTCTGTACATACCGGAGTTCAGAATGTGTTTTTAAGAGGTCGTTAAGGTGAGTCATTACCAGGAAGAGATTCGTCTTGTTTCTCTCGGAGCCTCTTTGTTAAACTGCATGTGAGGATGGACACCACACTCCAGCCGCTCTGGGCTTCAGCTGGATTTATCAATGAAAACGTTTGACTTCCTCATTCTCAGACGATAGCCTTGTTGATGACATAATGACAAACTTAGCACTCACACGCTGATCCAAACACCTTCCAACGAGCAACCATTGTGAAACTAAACAAACACGAACAGAACGTTCCAGAAACAAACATGAATTGCTTATCAAAAAACAACAACAGATAGAGGAGTTCATGATTTTGATCCACAGCAGCACATCTCATTTTTAAGGAGTTGACAACGTAACATTTTGTCAAGGTGATCTGGGGTCCGGGTTGGAGACGGGTTAGTTTGACCCTACTGATGATGTGTTGTTGCTATAGTAACTCTGCTTCAAGGGTCACTCCAGATAAGATGTGCGATCTGAGCAAGAAGAAGACAAATATTGGAATCCCCATTGCCAACCCGACTTCACTGATCTGGAACGAGTCTCCTGACGTTTATTCCTGCTGCTCTTCCTGCAGCGTGAAGCAGCGTCCAGCTGGCGGCAGACTGAGAATCCTCCTGGACAGGAGAGAGAGACGGAGGTGATGGACAGTGACAGATGGAGAGACGCGTCCTCGTGGCTGTATCAGGCATCAGGTGTGCTCCTGTTGACCCACCGACCAAACAAGGCCTTTGGCAGCCAGGCTTCATTTATCTGACACGTGTCAAGATTCAGCAGGACTCCCAGTTCCACAATTTGATCCTCTATTTCTCTCTTTGGCTCGTTCAAATCCAATCTGAGCCAAGTGGTGGGAGGAGGAGGCAGGAGGGGTTAAGGAGGGAGCAGGTGACAGCCACGAGGCAGAACTTCACTTTCCTGCAACTTCTCGGCTCCGTCTGAAAAGAGAAGCAAGTAGAGTGTGAACCTTCCAGTGAGCGAGAGGCGACATGGTTTTCTAATGAGAGGCGGCCGTCACAAAGACACGACACCACAAAACACAACAAACAGAGGCCAGTGTGTGGAGTCATTAAAGCAGCAGCCGTGAGTCCTGCTCCTCCTCCTCTACTGATTCCTTCGCAGTGGATGATGACGAGCGAACACACAGCACCCCGGCATGAAAGAGGGTTTTAATCACAGCGAGACGAGTCGACACGTATCGCAGACATTCATCACGTCCGCTCTGGAAATAAAATAACATTACGGAGAATCATTACACAGGTGGGGAGATAAATCCTCACTGGTTCTTTCACTCCTCAGACAAACGCTGCAGTCATTTGGATTATCTGCATGTAGTGTGGCTGAGAGAATAAGATTTTTAGAAAAGACAAAGATAGAGAAATGGGGGGACGGGGGGACGGGGGGGACGGGGGGGGACGGGGGGGACGGGGGGGACGGGGGGGGGGGGACGCTGACTGAGCGTCTCCTCCACATGTGTCAGACGTCTTCGCCCCAGGCAAGAGAGGGGAGAGAAATGCAAACAAATAGGAAAACACTAAAAGGTTGCTGTGTCTCATTGCTTCCCTTGTTCTTTCTCTTCCTGTGTCTTTGTCTTTAACAACAACCCCCCCAATCCCCCCAACCCCCCCCCCCCCCCAACCCCCCCCCCCACCACCACCACCACCACCCGTCCACCACCTCAGGGGAGGTAAATGACTCTCGCTGCGAAGGCAGAGTCAAGACTGTTTGACCTTGATAGCAAAACCTGCATCCCAAAATAAATATTCAGTGGCTGAGGGGCGATGGAGCGTGCTGTCTCCACTCCAGATAACCGGGTTATATATGAACCAGGAGTTCTGGTTCTGGGGCCCGGCGACGTACCAATATGGCCGCTGACAGCCATGATTAGCAGCAGTGATGTTGCACTGCCTGCCAATAGGAGGAGATTTAAATAATCATCTGTGGGAAAAGGTTGATTGACGTTCACTAGAAAACACTGTCCGACGGTTACTCTGCAGCCGGTTGTGAGTCCGGCAGCAGACGACCCGGCTGACATGTCACCAGCACAGCACAGAACCAACACACAGACATTCAAACAGTCCAGCATCATTCAGCCTGTGGTGAATAGTCTGGGCTCACTGCTCAGTATCGGTCAGTCTTTTAACTTCACGGTCTAGTTTCCTGACTGAAATCCTCCTGTTGGTTTGTTTTATATTTTATTTCATACCAGTTTCCAGGACAACGTTTCACCTGACAACACCTAATCCCTTCAAAAAAAGTGTTGCATTTCCACTGCAGCAGCAGACACTCTGACGATGATGTAGTTAGTCTGCCGGGCCACTGGAGGGCGCTGTTGCTTGATTTTGTAATGAAACCACACAGATGTGTGCAGAGAACAAAACACTATAAAGGTGAAGAAAATGGAGAGAAGCTGACATCCTAGTGGACTGATGAGGAACCGGATGATATCAGGGAGAGTCTCAACTATTAAACTACTGATCTGGACCATAGAACTAGAATATGGACCGCGGGGCGTACCACTACGGGTCGTACCACTACGGGTCGTACCACTACGGGTCGTACCACTACGGGTCGGTCGTACCACTACGGGTCGGTCGTACCACTACGGGTCGTACCACTACGGGTCGTACCACTACGGGTCGGTTGTACCACTACGGGTCGTACCACTACGGGTCGTACCACTACGGGTCGTACCACTACGGGTCGGTCGTACCACTACGGGTCGGCCATGTTTGTTTTTTAGCGCATTAGCAGAAGGAACTACCTAACTTGACCCTCCTAACGGGAGGAAAGTTTTGCGGCTACGTCGTCGTGTACACGTCGGCCTTACTCCATCTTTTCTCTGTTGTCTTTTTTTTCCATCCTTGACCGCTAAATATCTTCACACCACCAGTTACTTAGAACTTTTTAGAATCTAAAATACTCTCTGACTATATCCAATCTTTTTGTTGTTGATAATAAAACCTTCCAGGTGGAACTTGATAACCAGACAGCTGGATTAATACATAACTAGAATATACAGCAACAGGGGGAAAACATGTATAGTGTGAATAATCTTTGGTCCATAAACTTAAACTGGTTTCAATGTGGTTCGGTGCATTAAGGCTTTTTTGGGGTGAAAACAGTCAAAATGTGTATAATTAGGTTTTTTTGCTGATATAAATATGAATCATGGGGCCCAATCAGCAATATTTCTATAAAACAAGAAATTCAGGGGGTGTCTGAATAATTTTGGGTCTGGCTGTATATATATATATACATACAGTGGGGCAAAAAAGTATTTAGTCAGCCACCCATTGTGCAAGTTACACCACTAAAAAAGATAAGAGGCCTGTAAGTGTCATCATAGGTACACTTCAACTATGAGAGACAGAGTGGGGGGAAAGAATCCAGGAAATCACATTGTAGGATTTTTAATGAATTAATTGGTAAATTCCTCGGTAAAATAAGTATTTGTCACAAAGCAGGATTTCTGTCTCTCACAGACCTGGAACTTCTTCTTTAAGAGGCTCCTCTGTCCTCCACTCATTACCTGTGTTAATGGCACCTGTTTGAACTGGTTATCAGTATAAAAGACACCTGTCCACAACCTCAAACAGTCCCACTCCAAACGCCACTATGGCCAAGACCAAGGACACCAGAAACAGAATGGTAGCCCTGCACCAGGCTGGGATCCTGAATCTGCAATAGGTAAGCAGCTTGTGTGAAGAAATCAACTGTGGGAGCAATTATTAGAAAATGGAAGACATACAAGACCACTGATAATGTCCCTCGATCTGGGGCTACACACAAGGTCTCACCCCGTGGGGTCAAAATGATCACAAGAACGGTGAGCAGAAGTCCCAGAACCACGGGGGGACCTAGTGAATGACCTACAGAGAGCTGGGACCAAAGTAACAAAGGTACCATCAGTAACTCACTACGTCACCAGGGACTCACATCCTGCAGTGCCAGACGAGTCCCCCTAACCCGAGCCAGGACATGTCCAGGCCCATCTGAAGTTTGCTCAAGAGCCTTTGGATGATCCAGAAGAGGATTGGGAGAATGTCATCTGGTCAGATGAAACCAAAATAGAACTTTCTGTTAAAACCTCAACTGGTCGTGTTTGGAGGAGAAAGAATGCTGAGGTACAACCAAAGAACACCAGACCTACTGCGAAGCATGGGGGTGGAAACATCATGCTTTGGGGCTGCTTTTCTGCAAAGGGATGAGGACGACTGATCCGTGGAAAGGACAGAAGGAATGGGGTCATGTATCGTGAGATTCTGAGTGAAAACCTCCTTCCATCAGCGAGGGCTGAAGATGAACCGTGGCTGGGTCTTCCAGCAGGACAATGATCCCAAACACATCGCCGGGGCAACGAGGGAGGGGCTTCAGAAGAAGCATTTCAAGGTCCTGGAGTGGCCCAGCCAGTCTCCAGATCTCAACCCCACAGAAGATCTGTGGAGGGGGTTGAAAGTCAGTGTTGCCCAGCATCAGCCCCAGAACCTCCCGGTTCTAGAGGAGGTCTGCCTGGAGGACTGGACCAAGATACCAGCAACACTGTGGAAACCTTGTGAAGACCTACAGGACACGTTTGACCTCTGTTATTGCCCACAAAGGGTATATAACGAAGTATTGAGATGAACTTTGGTGATTGACTAAATACTTAAATACTTATTTTCCACCATAGTTTGCAAATAAATTCTTTAAAAATCAGACAATGTGATTTTCTGGATTTCTTTTTTTCTCATTCTGTCTCTCATCGTTGAGGTATACCTCTGATGAAACTTACAGGCCTCTCATCTTTGTAAGTGGGACAACTTGCAGAATTGGTGGCTCACTAAATACTTTTTTGCCCCACTGTATGTATTATTGGCTGTTGTAACAATGGCTGCCTGCGACAGGCCACTCTGGGTTGTGGAGGACAGAAATCGTTTTTTGAAGTAATTCATGTTCAGGGGTACTGTGCCAGCTTGGTTTTGTCCATAAACGTCTGGGAATTTCTTGTATTTTCATGTGAACAGTTGCATATAAATGCGTCTTTTGATTAATGTGTGCATTATTTTGTGACATTTATTAATTGGATGTGATTTCTAAGTTGTAACGTGTTTCATCACAGGTTTGTGCTTCCAATATAAAAAAATCTAACTTTTTCCCACTCAGATTTTCTTTAGTTTTTTTTGTGATTTTCAGTCGATTGTCTTCATCCAGTAGGTCAAAACTGAATAAATGATTATAGAGTCATACAGGGGAGGTTGTGTTGAAAGCACCAAACATTTGAGTTAAACAGTTATCAATGGTGAGCTCTGGAGGCAAAATGTAGAAGGGTTAACAAACCCACACATGCACAGAGAGAACATGAACAATCCAAACTCAGCTTTATCCTCAATTCATCAATATGAACAAGACATACAGAGGATTGAAAGTTAATATCCTCATCAGAATTCAGGAGAGTTGTACAATATATGAATGAACTCAGTGATACAATCCAACTTTTCCAAAGATTTCAGAGACGTAGAATCCAAAGTTCTTGGTTTCGTCTCAATAGGTGAGTTGAAGATTTCAATCTGCCTCAATTGAACCCAAACCTCAAACTTTCCTGCTGCGAGGCCGAGATGTTGATTAACACACAGGCAGTCTATGAAAATGATCTAAAATATAACTTCAAATTATATCATGATATGGTTGAACACATTTATTGTAATACTATGAAAAACACTTATCAATGATTCATGGCAGAGTCATTTTTATGTGTAAGACCTTTAATTAATGTTCTTCAGTAACTCTTAACCCTTTAGGGAGGAATGCATCTTATTACTATTTGATTTTTCAGCTGTATTTTCTCAAATGAATATTTGTTTGTGGTCAGTTGAAGCTGTAAACTTGAAGGTGTTATTGGGCTCAAATATCATTTTTAGTGGCTTTTAAAAAAAATTGCTACAGTGACCAGAAGAAATGTCCAGTTTTATAAAGTGTGAACATGAAAATGGACAATTAAAAAAAAAAAGTTACTGTGAAAGTAAATTACATGTAAAATAGGCACAATAATCAGGAGCATCACTCAAACAGTCCTGGGACTGGTCACATTAACATTAACATGTTGTAGGAATATACAAAATGACTGAAGGACCTTATTTTATGTGTCTCAACATGTGAGAATATTAAATGTGCAGAGCTTTGAAAGGCTGATTTGTTTGTTTGCCTCTGGCCGAAAGCAAAGAGGAAAAGCTGTAATGAGGAAGCTAATTAGCTGCTTTCTATACCTCACAGGTGAATAATTTAGACTCAGACGTTTCTTTCCACATATCTGCTGATGCAAGCTGGAGGAAGCTGCAGTGAAAAAAAGAAATCCTACAAAATCCTTTGTCACCAGAAAAAAGCTGCAGGAACTTTAGAACTGAAAGGAGGAGACTTAACCTTTAACGTGGTTTTTTAAACAGCAAAGCCTTTTTGTCGTTGGATTTAGGTGATTACCTGAGTGGTTGTTGAGCTGCTGGAGCCACTGGAGGCCCAGAAGGATCATATCAGCACACAAAGTATTCAAAATGCCAATTATTTCTCTTCTCATAATGTACCCAGCTGTACAGATAACAGTAATATTTAGGGAACATTCATTGTCTCCTCTCTGTAACTGCTGTTAGCGGTTTGGGTCTTTCATGTGATGAGATGTAAAGTGGAGGTGAGAATCAGAGAAAAGGACAGGGTCAGGATTTTCAGGCACTTTGACCTTGACGAGGTCAAATCATTTGCAAACCTTCAGCCCTTGTTTGTCTGCAGCGTATTCGTTCGTATTGGTCCGTTCGGTCCGTATTGATCAAAGGTGATCCAAGAAGAAGAGGTGAACCAGTGAAGGCTGGTCCCAGTGGTTCGATCCAACTGGTCCCAGTGGTTCGATCCAACTGGTCCCAGTGGTTCGATCTAACTGGTCCCAGTGGTTCGATCTAACTGGTTTGTTGTTACACCGCTATATGTTGACCAAAGCAGCAATAGGGACCATCAGAATTGGACTGGTCTGGTCCAGGTCTGGTCCAGGTCCGGTCTGGTCCAGGTGAAGCCCACTAGGACCATGTCCGGTCCAGGTTCGGTCCAGGCGGAAGCCACTAAATCTTTATACTAGTATTTCCCGTGCACTCTGCCTGCTTAGTTTTGGCTCCGTCCGACTCAAACGACCGGTGAAACCTTCAAACACAAAGAGGAGAAAAGAGCAGCAGGCTTCACACCTTCACTTTGTATCACTTCACCTGGAACACGACAAACACCTGGGAGTGTGTAATTCCTATTTCCAACAGCCGGGCCAGGGAGGATGACAGATAAGATAGATTTCATGCACCCCGAGGAAATTTGTCACGCACATTCAGACATTGAATTAATATGAAAATAGAGAGTGACACAGCCTTTATTGCTCGCTGGCTCACGCTGCGACTCCAGCATCAGCCATCAGTCAGACAGAGAAAACAACAACAAACAGTTTGTTGTGAGTGTAAGTGCACTCGGAGGAGACGCCAAGCTTCCTGCCTTCCTCAGAAGAATGAGTGGAAGGGATGGAGAGAGAGAGAGAACGTTAATCAAACAGCAAAGGAGAGAGAGAGAGAGAGAGAGAGAGAGAGAGAACCTTCACCAGGGAGCAACGGAGAGAGAGAGAGAGAGAGAGAGAGCCTTCATCAGGCAGCGATGGAGAGAGAGAGCCTTCATCAGGCAGTGACGGAGAGAGCACGAGAGAGCAGTCATGAGAAAGCAATGGAGAGAGAAAGAGAGGAGCTTTCACCAGGGAGCCACGGAGAGAGAGAGAGAGAGAGACAGAGAGAGAGAGAGAGAGAGAGAGAGAGAGAGAGAGAGAGAGAGAGAGAGAGAGACAAAGAGCCTTCACCAGGCAGCGATGGAGAGAGAGAGCCTTCATCTGGGAGTGACAGAGCGAGAGAGCACCTTCATCAGGCAGCGATGGAGAGAGAGCGAGCTTTCATCAAGGAGTGACGAATAGAGAGAGCCTTCACCAAGGAGCAATGGAGAGAGAGAGAGCCTTCATCTGGGAGTGACAGAGCGAGAGAGCACCTTCATCAGGCAGCGATGGAGAGAGAGAGCACCTTCATCAGGCAGCAATGGAGAGTGAGAACCTTCATCAGGGAGTGACGAAGAGAGAGCCTTCACCAAGGAGCAATGGAGAGAGAGAGAGCCTTCATCAGGGAGTGACAGAGTGAGAGAGCACCTTCATCAGGCAGCGATGGAGAGAGAGAGCCTTCATCAAGGAGTGACGAATAGAGAGAGCCTTCACCAAGGAGCAATGGAGAGAGAGAGCCTTCATCTGGGAGTGACAGAGCGAGAGAGCACCTTCATCAGGCAGCGATGGAGAGAGAGAGCCTTCATCAAGGAGTGACGAAGAGAGAGAGCACCTTCATCAGGCAGCAATGGAGAGTGAGAACCTTCATCAGGGAGTGACGAAGAGAGAGCCTTCACCAAGGAGCAATGGAGAGAGAGAGAGCCTTCTTCAGGGAGCAATGGAGAGAGAGAGAGCCTTCTTCAGGGAGCAATGGAGAGAGAGAGAGAGCTTTCATCAAGAAGCAAAGGAGAGAGAGAGAAAGAGAGAGAGGGGAGAGAGAAAGAGAAAGAGAGAGCTTTCATCAAGGAGCAATTCCGACAACTGTGATGGGAATGAAAGGAAACCTGGAGCAGAGAACTCGACCGAGCGAACGTCTGATTTAGAGTAGGAAGATGCTCTATAATCTGGATGTTGGAGGAGGAAGATGCTCTACAATCTGATTTAGAGGAGGAAAATGCTCTCTATTCTGATTTAGAGGAGGAAGATGCTCTATAATCTGGATGTTGGAGGAGGAAGATGCTCTCTAATCTGATTTAGAGGAGGAAGATGCTCTATAATCTGATTTAGAGGAGGAAGATGCTCTATAATCTGATTTAGAGGACGAAGAGACAGTGGGAGCCAAAACCCTAATTTTCATCTGAATATGACTCAATGAAATAAAAATAAAAAAAGTATTTTGAATGAAAGAACTGAGGGCCCGTCCACAGGAGAACGCTGTTTCACTGAAGCACATCAGTTCTGGCCGATCAGCTACTGAAGCTTAGGAGCCTGAAAATGGGTTTTTTCAACACAGGTCTCAGAGTGGGGGTATTCTAAAACCCCGACTCGGCTGTGAGGTGTGGACAGGCAAGACGCACATCTGCAGAAAACAATGATGCCCCCCCCACCCCCCCCCACCCCCGGTCCACGATGTCACCTCATTACCACATAGCGGACTCCAAGCTCCAGGGGGCGCTGCAGAACCTACTGATGCTAGCAGGCTTAATAAGGTGACATGTTGGAATTCTCCAGAACCAAGTGGACGTCCAAATTGTCCCTCCTGGCTTCCTAAAGGAGATAAGGAAAGGTGTTAGGAGACTTCCTAAAGGAGTTAGTGAAAGGGGTTAGGAGGCTTCCTAAAGGAGTTAGTGAAAGGTGTTAGGAGGCTTCCTAAAGGAGTTATTAAAGGTGATCACGGTGGTGTGGCAGTCGCACTTTCACTTAGTGACGTCATAATAATACGACGGGTGATTGGATGGATGAGTTTCCCTGAACGCTCCAATGAGCGGGTTCTTTTAAATGTTGTCGCCGCAAGGAGGGAACGTGATCTGGTCTCCTTTGATAAAGGAAGCATCAGTGGTTCTTAGGCTAAAGGAGGTTCTAAAGGTCCTTATCATGGCCGCCACACTAAAGACTTCCGGGGTTCAGGAGAAGTCGATAGTTAAGGAAATTGGAGGGACAATTGGGACGGACCCTCGGACTGTCAGGTCTCTGTGTCTGTCCCTGTGTGTCTCACCTCATGTTTCCAGTTAACCAATGATCTTCTCCCTCTGTCTGCTCCCATCGATGTGTTCCGCTTGTGTCCACCCCTTCCTTGTGTATTTAAACCCTGTCCCTCTGTTGTCCCTGTCAGATCGTCTTGTCAACATGTCATCATGTCGCTCCTCTTGTCGCCCTTGTTTCCCCTGCGTCTCCTTGTGTCCCCTGCGTGTCCCCTGCGTGTCCCCTGCGTCTCCTTGTGTCCACTGTGTGTCCCCTGCGTGTCCTTGTGGTCCCCGGTCTTCAATAAACTGTGGTTCTTATGGAACTCTGACTGGCGTCCATCCACACACCAGCTGCACTCCCTGAGAAGGAGCAGAGTGATATAGAAGTCTCTGACAGGAGTCTACTTCTATATGTCTATGTTCTCTGTGTCTTCCTCTGCATTTTTGGTGTATTTAGTGAGTCACAGCGCTCCTAAAGGCCTGGCATATATACTACACCCCCTTCGGCCTGGTGTTGAGCCGTGTTCATAGTGACATGTGGATGGAATTGTTTTTCAGAACGCCAGGAAGAAAACGATGCTTTCAGCTCGTGAGGATGTGGCCCAGAAATGTCTTAAATGTCATTATCAACCAACTGCTGCAGTTTCTGACCAACAAGGGAAGGTTTTTGATTATCGTGTTATTATCTCTATTTTCTCCAACTGATTGCTCCCGGCTCCCTCCGTCCTCCCGCTAAATCAAAGCATGTAAATCATTTCTGACACGTGGACGGGACATTTAGAAAATTTCCCTCACTTCCTGACGGCTGCGTCCTCACCGGCGATCGACGGCCTCCGACGAGGAGCCAGAGCGATGGCGGCCCAGCATCTCCTCCGCTCCCGGCGCCCCGCAGACCGCTCTGATTTGTTTGCTCACCAAGCAATTAAAAATGCAGCGTGGAGGACAGGCTGATCAATGGCACTGGACGTGTCCCTGCCTCCATCCATCTGTCCCTTTATCTGCTGTCCGTACGGAGCCACACACCTCCAGCAGCGCCGCCATTATTCCTCCAGTCTTCACCCACCTTCACCCACCTTCACCCACCTTCACACGTCTTCACCCGCCTTCACACGTCTTCACCCGTCTTCACCCGCCTTCACACGTCTTCACCCACCTTCACCCACCTTCATGCACCTTCACCCACCTTCAC
This sequence comes from Lipophrys pholis, assembly GCF_963383615.2. Classification (NCBI taxonomy): domain Eukaryota; kingdom Metazoa; phylum Chordata; class Actinopteri; order Blenniiformes; family Blenniidae; genus Lipophrys; species Lipophrys pholis. The sequence goes on along the minus strand of NC_137634.1, from coordinate 27,275,119 downwards.
CCACCTTCACCCACCTTCACCCACCTTCACCCACCTTCACCCACCTTCATGCACCTTCACCCACCTTCACCCACCTTCACCCACCTTCACCCACCTTCACCCACCTTCACCCACCTTCACCCGTCTTCACCCGCCTTCACACGTCTTCACCCACCTTCACCCACCTTCATGCACCTTCACCCACCTTCACCCACCTTCACCCACCTTCACCCACCTTCACCCACCTTCACCCACCTTCACATGTCTTCACCTGCCGCTGACCAAGAGGCAGGAGGGACTGATGTGACAGAGGTCACGGTGACTCAGTGTGTGTGGAGGTTCAATTTGTTTTGCAATTCAGTTACATTAATTTACACATGCATGCGCATGCACGCACACACACACACACACACACACACACACACACACACGGGGTGGATGTGTAATAATGACAGAGACAAATGAGTCAGTTTGATAAAGTCTGAGTAATAAACTCCTGAGATCAGAGAGTTTCAGTCCAGGTGAGTTGTTCATAAATGTCTCTGCTCCCTGCCGCAGGGACAGGAAAGACAAGATGAGCAAACTCTTCATAACTCTTCAGGGTTTTTCACCATCTTACAGGCCACATTCACAATCTTTAACTTCTTAAAAAAAAAAGAAAAAAGCTGAAATGGTACAAAGGGCCATTTTCTGTCCATTAACCAGCCATAACATTATGACCACTCACGTTAAATGATTACGAGCTCATTTATAGTTTGTATCCATAAAAACTGATCCAACATACTAGAAGAGTTGAGTTTCTTTTGAGTGAGAAGGAGACAAGAATAACATTTCTAATCATATTATATGCAATACATGGACTCCATATTCTTACTTGTTGGCGTGATTCTTCCAGTACTTACTGAGTTTAAATGTTTAACTCTTTTTGATTTGAAGAATAGAAATAAACATAGATGCAGAAGAAGAACAGCAGCTTGTAACATCCAGAGCTCATGACGCAGCAGCCAGAGCTTTGGAGGTGAACTGAGTTTAGTTAGAACTTGTCGGACATCCGGCCTTTCTTTGACCTTTATAAACCTGAAAAGTCTTCAACCTCTGAACTACGTGATAAAAATGCACAGAGCGAAACAGAATCTGGAGATAAGACCAAGAATCCGGAGCGAGGAAACATCTGCCTGGATCTCTGCACTGGCAGATGTTCTGAATCTCCACGTATCCGTGTGCATCAGTGTCATTAGTGCAATTAATGGCTCATGTGGAAGATCCACCGCTCCAATACGTCCCGCGAGCGCAGCCATTACGTTGGTGGCGATGAAGCAGATGCTGCACACGCCACTAATAATGTTTGGTAAACGCTTGTGGGGTCACGTGACAGCGAATACTGAGTGGAGTCCTCTGGACCAACGACTCAGCAGACCAATGACTAAGCTGACCAATGACTCAGTAGACCAATGACTCAGTAGACCAATGACTAAGCAGACTAACGACTAAGCAGACCAACGACTCAGCAGACCAACAACTCAGCAGACCAATGACTAAGCAGACTAACGACTAAGCAGACCAACGACTCAGCAGACCAATGACTAAGCTGACAAACGACTCAATTGACCAACGACTCAGCAGACCAACAACTCAGTAGACCAACGACTCAGCAGACCAATGACTAAGCAGACGAATGACTCGACACTCGAGAGATGTTGTCCTAGACTCTCAATCAGCTGATTGGTTCCTGGTGCTGCCGCCATGATGAGCAGGAATCAACGGACGCCTCGGAGAGCGACAAGCACAGCAGCTTGAATTATGATAGGAAGGAGCCTCTCTCCTTCTCGTGGCCTTGCAGTGACCCCCCCCCCCCCCCATCTTCTCCTTTCTCCTCCTCCTCCCTCCTCCTTTAACCTCCTCTCTCCTCCTCCCTCCTCCTTTCTCTCTCCTTTCTCCTCTTCCTCCCTCCTCCTTTAACCTCCTCTATCCTCCTTTCTCCCTCCTTTCTCCTCTTCCTCCCTCCTCCTTTAACCTCCTCTCTCCTCCTTTCTCCCTCCTTTCTCCTCTTCCTCCCTCCTCCTTTAACCTCCTCTATCCTCCTTTCTCCTCCTCCTCCCTCCTCCTTTCTCCCTCCTTTCTCCTCCTCCTTCCTCCCCTCCTCCCTCCTCCTTTCTCCTCCTGCTCTCTCTTCCTCCCCCCTCCCCTTTTCCTCCCTTCTCCTCTCTCCTCCTCCTCTCTCCTCCTCCCTCCTCCTCCCTCCATCCCTCTCTCCATGGATAGAAGGAGAGGGGGGAGGGATTCAGACGCTGGTTCTGGTCGGGTCAGAATGATTATTCGATTCAGCAGACCGGTCCACTCACTGCAGGTGAATGAACACTTGTAGATTATTTTCAGACACTGAGCTCCACTCAGTTGATTTTCAATAGAAAAAAAAAAATCATAAAACTTCAAACTATGGTCGGAGTTCTGGCTGAGAAGCGGCGGTTTCTGATCTCCTGGCCATGAAGCTGGACGGTGACTGACTCTCCCGGACTCCACGAGCCTGTTTGTCCTCAAAGAAACATCTGACCTTAAATGTGATGCTCGTACAGTTGATGAAGTCGGTTCAGCTCATTCCTCCGCTGCAGTCCCCCAGAATATAAATGCCAAATGAAATGTAAATGTGAGAATGAAGTGGGGACTAACTCCACACACCCTCAGCATTTTAAGTGCTGTACTTTCCTTTGATGTCGCCTCCTAACTGAGTGTATTAGTTTGACTTTCTCTTTCTGCTCTCAGCTGAGACACCTGTTCTTCAGCGCCGTGGCCCTGCACTTCAAAGCCTTGCTGATGCAGCGAGGAGAGCGCAATACCGACGTCGTCCTTACCAGGCTCTAATGAACCGAATCACTGTGGAGGGCAGAATCCTTCCTGCAGCACTTCGGGATGATTCCTCCTAACATGCTGCACACTCACCGTTTCATTCTCAGACTTTATGGCGCCTGCAGGTCTGCTGTACATCGAGTTCAGGCCTCAATTAGATGACGTTGTCGGTGAAAACACATCGTTTTTGTTTCAGAAAAGTTGCAGGTTTACACAAGAACGTTTTCAAGATGATGTACTTATTATGTTTGGCCACTAGCTGGTGCTGTTGTTTGTTTTTGTAATGGAAGCACACACACACACACACACACATGCAGCAGAGAACAATGAGCTCTAAACATTAACAACAGGAGAACACGAACATTCTAGTGGACAAACCTCCAAGTTGGATTGTTATTACAGTGACTGTTTAAATAAAACTAAGTACCAAGTCCAGGAGAATATGGACTGGGAGTCATGACACCATGGAGGAATCTTTGTTCTGATTGTCTCTACTGAGCATGTGCACAACTACTAGTTGCTACCAACATTGAACACACTTTTCTGCCGGTTCCATGGAGAAAGAGCTCAAGCATTTTCAAAAAGTTGTGTTTTCAATGACTCTGTGTACGGTTGTCTTGCAAACAGACAAATGAAATGCTTCTAAAGTTCTGCATTATCCTGTGAAAAGTGTGTGGTGTGAACGAATGTTCTAAAGCTGATTGTTAGCTCAGAAAAGGAGAAACATCTGCGTCCAGTCAAAATGATGTAGTACAAACAATACACATATAGGGGGCGCTGTAACACTGCCACCGAAATACAGAAGAAAACAGACAAAAAGACATGGAAAAAAATGAGAAATCAATAAATCCATCATGTGGTCTTAATAAAGCGACTAGCATCAGCAGCTTCTGCAGCTCCATGGATCAGGTACCCGCCATGTTGTTGTTGCTAAGTGACGTCACGGTGAGGGAGGCGGGGTTATAGGTCGAGAGGCGGGGTCATGACATCAGCTAATGTTTAGCTAATGTGCGTCTTGTCCGTCCACATCGCCATGTGGATGATCAGACAAAAACAATGGTTATATTCAACGGCGGTGTTGTGTGGGCGGGGCCTGAGTCCATGTACTCCCAGCCGGGCGTCACCAGCACCTCAGATTGTGTGATTGTGTGTATTGACTCAGTCTGAACAACGGTTGTTATTAACTGTTGGTATATTAATAAACAAGTGTAACATGAACCAGTCCTGCGCTGAGCTGATCACTCACCCTGCACGTTCAGCATTATGGCCGCGGCTTGTTTTAAAACGTTAAATGAGACTCTAATTAGCGAGAATCAAGTGCGCCGGCAGGAGCTAGCGTCGGAGGAGCTGCTGGGTGTCTCCGAGAGACGGCCTAAAATAAAACAAGTTCAGAATGAATGAAGGGATTCCACCACCAGGAGGTTTCATCATTTCCAGGGATGCTGAAGCCTCTGGAATGAGAGGGTGAAAGGAAGCCGGCCAATCGGTTCGCAGCTCTTAATAACGCACGTGGAAACTTGAATGGACGGAATGTTTCCACTGAAGACTAAATGCAGGAAGCAACGAAATCCTGTCACGCACTTTGCTCAGGCCAACAGAAACTCGCTCCTCCGTGAGCCACTGGTCAGACTCGTCAATAATTGATTTGACCTTTTGTTTGAGTAATTAACCCTGGCGATCAGCTCCTATTCAATGTCTATTGACTCGCTAACAAAATAGAGTCTTGTGGGAAAGTATGAACATTAATCTGCAGACGGAGCGCTGCAGCCATCAGACGTCAGCTGCAGGCGGACGAACTCTGATGGATCGTTTTCATGTAATTATGCATGTATTGATTAAGCTCATTGACAGACCTACAGTAGCCACCAGAGCTGAATTACAATGGTTCATTATTATGACTCACTTGTCTTTAAGCACATGCCAATATGTATGAGAGGGTGACAGCGTGGAGGCGTAGCGGCTGACAGGGTGGAGGCGTAGCGTTTGATGGCATGGAGGCGTAGCGGCTGACAGGGTGGAGGCGTAGCGTTTGACGGCATGGAGGCGTAGCGGCTGACAGAGTGGAGGCGTAGCGTTTGATGGCATGGAGGCGTAGCGGCTGACAGGGTGGAGGCGTAGCGTTTGATGGCATGGAGGCGTAGCGGCTGACAGGGTGGAGGCGTAGCGTTTGACGGCATGGAGGCGTAGCGGCTGACAGAGTGGAGGCGTAGCGTTTGATGGCATGGAGGCGTAGCGGCTGACAGAGTGGAGGCGTAGCATTTGACAGGATGGAGGCGTAGCGGCTGATAAAGTGGAGGCGTAACATTTGAAGGCATGGTGGCGTAGCGGCGTGGAGGTGTAGCGATTGATAGAGTGGAGGCGTAGTGGCGTGGAGGTGTAGCGGGTGATGGCGTGAAGGCGTAGCGGCTGACGGCATGGAGGCATAGTGGTGTGGTGGCGTAGTGGCTGATGGCATAGCGGCAGACGGCATGGCAGCATAGCAGCTGATGGCGTAGCGGCTCACGGCGAAGCGGTTGATTATGCTGAGTGAGGATATTCCCCTCCTCTGATGTTCTTGTGCTTCTTTCTTGAACTTTCTTCCTCCGTTCCGTCATTGTGTGCTTGTATCCTGAAGTGCTGATGCGTCTTCCTTTCAGAGAGGCGCCATGTTGCCCTAATTAGACGGACGATTTCATCTGATGTGAGGCGGGGACATCAGGAGTTCCTGCAGAGATTGCACGCTCTATCATAGAAAAAGCACCAGAGAGAAATCATCATATTCCCCGTTCCCAGAGGCGGCGGCTAAACGGGACACGCAGCATTATGTACCATCTCGCTTTAATTTCAGCGAACAGCATTTAGGCCGTGTAAGTGTGATTGCTGCTGTCAATCAACTCTAAGCTACTTGAAAAAATAACAGAAATAAACCCCCGAAAAAACTGCGTCCATCTGTCTCCATGTAGAGCGTCCTCGGGTTCAAATCCCAGCATGCACTGGGGTGAGAAGTCGGCCAGGAGCAACGGTTTTGATGTGATGTGTGGATGTTTTCATTTAATGCAGGAAAACCTGCTGGAAAACCAGGGAAAAGGAAATAATAACAGAGTCAATAATGATCCCCTTAAAGGGAAATCTACCATCTGCGGCGCCCCTCGTCTCCAAACCTCTGCAGCAACACCAGACTTTTATTTTCCTTTTATAATCTGATATGAAAAGAAGTTACAAGCAATTACCTTTTAAAACAAATGTTTAATTGCTGAATTAATTTTTAGAACTTGCAACTAAAACAAATCAAATACAAAATAAGCTTCAGTTCAAAACTATAAATGAACAGCAGCTGCAGACAGTAACTAAAAACAACAGAATTAAAATTTATAATTGGATTTATTTCCCAAAGGATTCATTGAAAAGCACTTTTAATATGAATGATTACGTCTTATTGCGTGAAGCTGTGATTCCTGAGAGTTAAATTTAGAGAGAGTTTAGGATCACTAAAAATATTCAGTTTTTGAATACATTTTTCTAGACACATATTTCTTGCTCATCAGTCAGTTCCAGCAGTAACAAAGGTTTTCCTGTGGTGCTGTGGCGGCTTTCTGAGGTCACAAACTGACATCTAGTGGTCACAGATGGTATGCACTTCAATATTTTTGAATATGAGTCACACCTTATTATAAGTTGTCTGTGTGGTGGTGTGGGTGTGGCCGAAGGGTGATGCAGCAGAGAGAGTGGGAGGCGGAGGACTGGGAAGCGGAGGAGTGGGAGGCGGAGGAGTGGGAGGCGGAGGACTGGGAGGCGGAAGACTGGGAGGCGGCTCGAGGGCAGCACGGAGACCTTTGCGGACATCAAGCGGGCGATCCTGGTCAGGTTGGGGCTGTCACCTGAGGACCACCGCCGGCGTGTTCGGTTAGCTCGCCTGGGAAGGGCGGTGCGGCTGTTCACCTTCGCTCTTCAGCTCCGGGACGCTGCGACGAGGTGGCTGCAGCCCGGAGCGACCGCGGCGGAGGGATGGCTGTTGGAGAAGGTCCTCGAACAGCTTCCTCCTCCACAGATCCTAGCCGATAAGAGCGCTGCTCCCAGCTCGCCAATGGCTCCTCAAATGTCAGGGCAGTAGTGTTGGCGGTGCGGCCGGCCCGGACACCGGCGGTCTGACTGCCCTCTAATGGAGGTTGGCCAGGTGATCTGGGTCGCTGGACATCCGACACCCTCCCCCGGTCCGGGAGCGACATAAAGTGTTCCGGTATGGATCCAAGGGGGTGTACACCGGGCTATGGTGGATTCTGGTTGCATGCAGTCCATGATTCATCAGAACCTGGTTCGGCCCAGGGCTTTGGTGGAGGCAGAGTGGGTGGAAATAAAATGTGTGCATGGGGATGTTCACCGATACCCACTGGTACCAGATGAGATTAAATTTAGGGAGAAAAAGCATAGTATGAATGCTGCGGTTAGCTACCAGCTCGCACACCCTCTGATAATGGGTACAGATTGGGCCGGGTTTAATAGTTTATTAGGACAGTGTGCTGGGGTGCGGTCATCACGGGTGTGTGGGGTTTGTGCTGTGCTCATGGTGAGGCAAGGTCGTCCGACGCTGCAGAGAGGGAGCGGGAAGCTGTGACTCCTCCACAGTAGGCGGGGCTGGTCCCCGAAATAAGCTCCATGGAGGATTTTCCACTTGAGCAGTCTCGTGACGACACTTTACGCTCAGCCTTTGATCAAGTGATTTATATTGATGGTCAATTGGTCCACCCTGATGCAGCACAGAAGTACCCACGGTTTTCTATCATGAAGGATAGACTTTATAGGGTGACCTGTGACATCCATACAAACATAGAAAACGCCCAGTTGCTGGTGCCAAAGAGCTGCAGGGAAATGGTTTTCCAAGCGGCTCATTATAACCCAATGGCTGGTCACATGGGGTATGATAAAACTTGAATGAATTATAGCCCAATTCTATTGGCCAGGCATCCAGGGGGATGTGCACCGCTGGTGTGCATCCTGTCCGGAATGCCAATTGGTTAACCAACCGGCCATTCCAAAGGCGCCTTTGCGCCCCCGAGCATTAATCGAGGTCCCGTTTGAGCGCATAGGCATGGACTTCATCGGGCCAGTTCACCGGAGTGCACGTGGCTATCGATTTGTGGTAGTCCTGGTGGATTACACAACCCGATACCCAGAGGCAGTGCAGCTGCGTACCATATCTGCAAAGAGCGTTGCGCAGGCACTGTTTCAGGTCCTCACCCGAGTGGGGATCCCGAAAGAGATCCTCACTGACCAGGGCACCTTGTTCATGTCTCGTACACTGAGGGACCTGTACGAGTTTCTGAGCATCAAGGCTATTCGGACCAGTGTCTACCATCCTCAGACTGTGGAACGGCTGAATAAGACCTTAAAATCTATGATCCGTAAGTTCATTCACGAGAATGAACGTATTTGGGACAAGTGGCTTGACCCCCTGTTGTTTGCAGTGTGGGAGGTTCCTGATGCCTCTACGGGATTTTGTCCATTTGAACTTCTGTTTGGCAGGAAACCACGTGGGATGCTGGACCTGATTAAGAAAAACTGGGAGGAGGGTCAAAACCACAGTAAAAATGAGATTCAGTATGTTCTGGACCTGAGAGCAGAACTTCCCACACTTTGGGTGTTGTCATGGGAGAATTTGCTCCAGGCCCAGGGACGTCAACAACGCCTCTACATCAGGGGGGCCAAGTTAAGATAAGGTGTTGGTGTCACTCCCTACATCCAGGTCTAAGTTACTCGCTAAGTGGCAAGGACCCTTTGTGGTCACACAGCAAGTAGGGGATGTGGAGTATGAGGTTGGACGCCCTGACAGGGGTGGGGCGACATAGATCTACCACCTCAACCTCCTGAAAGCATGGAGAGAGGCAGAGTCTGTTTCTCTGGTGGCGGCAGTCTCTGAGAGAGATGAGCTGGAGCCTGAGGTGCCAAATTCCACCAATCCCACCTCCCTTGCATTTGATGACCATCTCTCTCCTGCCCAGAGAACAGGCGTTGCCAGGTTGCAGCAGGAGTTTGCAGACGTGTTTTCTCCTCTGCCGGGACAAACCTCATAGAACACAACACTGAGACTACCCCAGGGGTCATAACTCATAACGCTTCTTTTCGGGTTGTTTGGGGCCCCCACCACTTTTCAACGTCTCATGGAACGGGTGCTGCCACGTCATGCTGCTTATGGTTCCGCCTGCTTGGATGATGTCATTATTTATGGTGGCAAATGTGCCGCACATGCTGGCGGCGGTGCTCCGGTGTCTGAGGGGGCTCACAGCCAACCCGAGGAAGGGTGCGGTTGGACAGAGGGAGGTGCTGTATCTGGGGTACCACCTGGGCGGCGGGCAGGTGCGGCCGCAGATAGACAAGACCACAGCGATTGCGGCCCAGGTCAAAAAAAGAGGTGAGGAGATTTTTGGGACTGGCAGGGTACTAACGGCGGTTTATCCCAAACTTTGCCGACCTGACCAGTCCTCTGACTGATCTCACCCGGAAAGGTGCTTCAGATCCGGTCCAGTGGTTGGAGCTTCTGCCAGGGGGCGTTTGAGAGGGGGAAACAGGCCCTCTGTGGGAAGCCGCTTCTCCACACACCTAACTTTTCTCTCCCTTTTTTGCTGCAGACCGACGCATCGAACAGAGAACTCGGGGCTATTTTGTCACAGCAGGTAGGGGGTGTCGACCGCCCCGTGCTGTACATCAGCCGCAAACTGTCGGAGAGGGAGACCAGGTACAGCACTGTGGAGAAAGAAGCCCTCACCATTTTGTGGGTGGTTAACTCCATCAGGTACTACCTGCTGGGGCGCTCATTCACCCTCTGTTCTGACCACGCTCCCCTCTAATGGCTCCACTGCATGAAGGAAGCCAACGCCTGGATCACCCGGTGGTATCTGACTTTACAGCCCTTTAAATTCAAGGTGGTCGAAAGGCCGGGGGGGTAGATGGCTGTGGCTGTCCGGCCTAACCAACTCCCTCTCCCGCTCTCATGAGGGGCGGGAGAGGGAGTTGGTAAGGCCGGACAGCTCCCAGGGCTAAGTCGGGCGGTGGAGGTATGTGGTGGTGTGGGTGTGGCCGAGCGGTGATGCAGCAGAGAGAGAGGGAGGCGGCTCGAGGGCAGCACGGAGAGGAGAGCCACCGCACATGATGCACAACAATGTTTAATCATGTCTCTCCTCCCTGACAGTAGCAGCTCGGAAGACTTTAAAACGGGGAGCAGCTCCAGAAGGACGGACCCCCCGAGCCCGGACAAGATACAGTCAGGAATTGTGATTAAAATAAAAAGAACTCAAACGCCGACACTGCCTCTGCATCTGTGTGAAGTAGACGCTGGACAAGAGGCACTTGTTACAGTCTGACTAATAAAGCCTAACTAATAAAAGTGACTTGTAGTGGAGACGACACGGTAACTTCAGTTCCAGTCGCTCGTCTGATGGATCAGAGGATGACTCAGCCTCTCTGTGCTCGTCACCGCTCTCCTTTCTTTTAACAGATAGTAATGGCTGTAACCCCCACCCCCCCCCTACACACACACACACACACACACACACACACACACACACACACACACACACACACACACACACACACACACACACACACACACACACACACAGAATCTGCAGTTTGACAGTTGTATTGAAGCTATATTAGAAACTTAAGAGTGAACAAGCGCTTGTGGAAGCATGTTATCACTGTTTGCTCTCCGCTAACAGCTCCACTGCAGTTGTCTCCTGTCTGGCTTGACGCTGACGAGTCTTCAGAAGGATCCTCGTGGCGTCGGGCCCAAACCGGAGTCCCCAGCCTCCCCACAGCGCTAACCACTGAGCAGATATGACAGCTCCGCGCCAGACGAGGCAGGTTTGAATCTCCCCAGCGAGCCAGCTCCCCTCGCCATGTTTGCTCTGCCAAGTAAGACCAGAACGCTGCAGAGAATTCCTCCTCCAACTGCTCGTCTGTTCTAATCTACAGTGGAGAGGCTGAGGGGACGGGGAGGAGAAATACTCCAGTCCTTCACTTCCTTCCTGTCCTCCCTCCGCTGCTCGGCTTCTGCTCTTCTTTATCTTTGACATTTTCATTGGTGGTAATGATGATGACAGTTCAGCTTTGTTTGGTTTGTCCTGAGCACATCCTGGATTTGTGAGACCAAAGATGTTGGAGGAGGAGACCAATGACACACACGTACATCCAACACATCCAACTAACACGAGTTACATCTAACATCTCTGAACAACCGACACAAGTTCTATCCACCCAAACTGACACGAGTTACATCCAACACGTCCAAACAACTGACATGAGTTATCTCCCGTCACGGCTCTGTGGCTCCAGTATCGAACTGTGTTCTGCAACCGTTATGACCAAATGAGACGCTTTTAGAATAAGTAAGTAATTACGTAAATTTATTTATATAGCCCTTTAACAGACAATGGTCACAAAGTGCTTCACAAAAGTAGACATATCTAAAAGATCATGCGATCAAGTACAAAGCTTAAAAAATCTTAAAATGCATAGGATGTAACTCAACACAGGGTCAGTTGCTCTAAAATGCTTCACAGTACTGAGGATACTAAAGAGTGTAACCATGAAAGTTTAAAAAAAAAAAATGAAACGTTGCATAAACAAGGTCTAAATGAATTGTTCTTGTTCTGAGACAAAATTGTTTCGAGTCTCATTCTTAACACAACACGAGCAACTAGAAACATTTTAAAGAATAGCAACTGTCCTGAGTACTTCTGTACTTTCACAAGGCGTTCTGTGTTTTAGAGTTATCGACCATCTGGAGGGTCAAACTATTGTACAGATATGTTCATTTTCATATCCAAGGAAAAGCTGCAGAGAAGTTTAGTGTGAGACGGAGGATGTGGAGGAGGCAGGTGAAATGACCTGACGCAGGTAGATGATCCACCGTGTTGACCCTCTAACCAAAAGAAGTATTTCTCATTTCTCTTCTTCCTTTCGGCTCAAACGGAGCCGAGCTTCTGCGGGAGAAAAGAAACAGCAGAAAGCTGTTTACTTGGTTTTTCACTCTCATTATCTGCAGAGCCGAAGGTCAGCCTGTCAATACACGCCGGCATGTTGGTCTTTAGACCTGCGCTCTTTTCAAATATGGTGGAGGAAAAAAAAAATTGCAGCAATTCAGCCATAATCTTTTAATGTCAGTGTGCAGCTTCAGCAGGTGAAGTGTGAGTCCTGATGCAGAGAGGTGAAGCAGGAGAGTCTGGGGTGAATCGGAAAACAGGGAAATGAGGAGGTGCATGTTAATCAGCTGCTTATCTGCCACCGACAGAGTTTGACAGTTTCTCCAAATATCAACTTTTACATATTTATGCAAACAGTGGATAACTTTTGTTTCAATTCTCCGGCTTCTTGAAAGTTAGAACGCTGAAGAGCTGAAGAGCTGAAGAGCTGAAGAGCTGAAGAGCTGAAGAGCTGAAGAGCTGAAGTGCTGAAGTGCTGAAGAGCTGAAGAGCTGAAGAGCTTTAACTTAAGGTCCATTAACAAAACAACGATGCCCGGAGTGACTGAAGACACAACTTTTTAAAACTGCTCAGGGTCCATCTCTGTTTAGGTGGAGAAAACTCTGCTTCCGCACATGAGCAGTAGTAACTAGTTGTTCTGCACATGCTCAGTAGAGCCAATCAGATCTAAGTTTCCTTCGTGGTGTCATGACTCCCAGTCCATGTTCTCCTGGACATGGTAGTTTTATTTTGACAGTCACCGTAATAACGATCCAACTTGGTGGTCTGTCCACTAGAAAGTCTGTTTGCTCCCAAAACTGGATACGACAGTGGCTCACTACTGCCACCCGATGCACAACAGAGGCACAACCTAAACTATCACCTGCTCTATCACTGAAAAAGCTTTCAGTTTCCTAATCATTATACATCTCACTGAGTAAATCCATCCTGTCATTAAGTTTAAGCTTGAAAATTTCATGTGTTCATCTCATTTGGAGAAGTACGATTAAATTGCATCAATTGATATGGTTTATCATTAATGAGCTGTGGATGTTTCCCCAGTTGAAAAATAGGAGATGTAAGTTATTATCCATGGCTTGAAATCATATTTAGGATCCAGTTGATTTTCCCTATAAGACACAACTAAGCAGACATCACTCATCACACTCTGACCAATGTTTCATTACAGTTTGAATGTTTTATCTCACACAAGGTGACGATCTCTGTTTGTGACCTTCTCCAATGGAGGGCGTCAAACACGTCAAAGAGACTAACAATCTGGTTCTGGAATATTTAATTGGTTCCTCTGAACACAGAACGGGTGGATAAATGAAGGCTGTTGCCGGTTGCAGCCATTGTGGAGCCATTTCTCCATCACTGGAGGTTTAATAGTGTTTATTGTGAAACTGTAGAGTGAAGGACTTCCAGATGAAGAGTTAAACTACGAGAGGAAATGACTTTAGCTTATGAATATTACACTTACAATATATTGTGGTGGGGGGATTGTTCAAACAGAAAGTTGAAGTTGCAGGTTCAATCCCTCATCTCCTTCTGTCTATGTGCCAAAGACTCCTTGAGCAAGATCATTGGTTCCCATTTTTTTATTTTTTATTGATTCATTTCAGACATGTGATATTTCAAACATGCATACAATCATATAAACAGATAACACTTTAGTGATATTAAGTTAATTGATACGAATAATTAATTAAGTAATTAAAGTTATATTTCATGAAAAAATATTTAGAAAACAATAGATAATCTATAGTACATACATACATACATACATACATACATACATACATACATACATACATACATACATACATACATACATACTATATTCAATTAACATGCCTGAAAAGGTTTTGGAAGAAGTAAACTTATGTAATCCTACCCCTTTTCCAGAATTCGATACTCATAATTTATAAGTATCTCTCTGTAACAATGGATGGACCAAGCGATCGATAACGTAATAATTCATTTGTTATAAATGTGATGCATGTAATCATCTTATGAAGAAGTAATTACATGTTAGTTTATTGGTAAATTTGTTAAATACCATTATATTGCCATGTGGAGGCAGAGAAAGACGAGACGGACCTGGCCTTTAGCCACCTCTATCCACAGCTCCGAGGTGAACTGGGAGCCTCTGTCTGACGTGACGTCCAATGTTGTGCCAAACCGGCCCACCCAGGTGGATATGAGGGCGCGTGCCACCTCAGTAGACATTGTCGATGACAGAGGAACCACCTCCGGCCACCAAGTGGTCCTGTCCACCATAGTGAGGAGGTGAGTGAAGCCTTCAGAGGGAGGGAGCGGACCCACCAAGTCCAGACACACGTGATCGAACCTCCTGTCAGGGATAAGGAACGGCACCAGGAGGGCCTTGGTGTGACGGTGTACCTTGGACCGCTGACTCGCCACACAGGAGGCCGTCCAGCTCCTGACGTCCTTCCTGAGGCCCGGCCAGACGAACTTTGCCCCCACCAGCTTAACTGATGCGCTTACGCCCTGATGCGATAGGGCATGAACCGCATCAAAAACCTGCCATCACCAGTCAGCAGGTACCATGGGGCGGGGCAGCCAGCAGGTACCATGGGGCGGGGCTGTCCTGGAGACACGTCACAGTGTGGTCCCACTGTCATGGAAGACCACATCCTGCAGCCGTAACCCTGTTACGATCAGTCAGTCAACTGGTCGCCGGCTGTGGCAGCATAGTCCACTCCAAGGTGCACAGAGTTCACGTGTGCCCGGGAGAGGCAGTCGGCCACACCATTGTTTTTTCCAGCTACATGCTGAATGTCTGTGGTGAACTCTGAAATGGCAGAGAAGTGGCACTGCTGTCACCCAGACCAGGGATCCGAGGTCTTGGACATGGCGAAGGTGAGGGGCTTATGGTCCACAAAAGCAGTAAACTGCCGGCCTTCCAACCGAAACCTACCGCCCCCAGTGCGTAGTCCGAGGCATCGGTGGTGAGCGCTACCGGTGCTGTTGGCTCTGGGTGGACGAGCATGGCGGTGTTGGAGAGCGCAACCTTGGCCTTCTGGAAAGCCAGGATCCTTTCTGGGGACCAGTCCACGTCCTGCTTGGCCTTTCTGCCCCTCAGAGCTTCATACAGGGGACGCATCAGGGGAGCTGCGTGTGCGATGAAGCGATTACAGTCTTTAGTGTGCGCTAGCGGAGAACTAGCCAGCGCGGTGTGCACCTGAGCAGGTAGTTGACACAGGAACAGCTGGATGAAGAGGAACTCAGCGTCACCAGATCCCCACAGCGCCAACATGTTCTCCATCAGCTCCTGGGTTTACTGTCTCCCAACATGTTCTCCATCAGCTCCTGGGTTTGCTGTCTCCCAACATGTTCTCCATCAGCTCCTGGGTTTACTGTCTCCCAACATGTTCTCCATCAGCTCCTGGGTTTACTGTCTCCCAACATGTTCTCCATCAGCTCCTGGGTTTGCTGTCTCCCAACATGTTCTCCATCAGCTCCTGGGTTTACTGTCTCCCAACATGTTCTCCATCAGCTCCTGGGTTTACTGTCTCCCAACATGTTCTCCATCAGCTCCTGGGTTTACTGTCTCCCAACATGTTCTCCATCAGCTCCTGGGTTTGCTGTCTCCCAACATGTTCTCCATCAGCTCCTGGGTTTACTGTCTCCCAACATGTTCTCCATCAGCTCCTGGGTTTACTGTCTCCCAACATGTTCTCCATCAGCTCCTGGGTTTACTGTCTCCCAACATGTTCTCCATCAGCTCCTGGGTTTACTGTCTCCCTACATGTTCTCCATCAGCTCCTGGGTTTGCTGTCTCCCTACATGTTCTCCATCAGCTCCTGGGTTTGCTGTCTCCCAACATGTTCTCCATCAGCTCCTGGGTTTGCTGTCTCCCTACATGTTCTCCATCAGCTCCTGGGTTTACTGTCTCCCTACATGTTCTCCATCAGCTCTTCCAAGCCGTTGAGAGACAGAAGGCGCTCCGCCCGCTCAGCATCAGACAGCTGGAACAGCCGGAGGAGTTGAATTTTGAGCGCGGTGTATTTTCCGTACGCCGGCGGGTCCCGAAGCAGAACCATGACCCGGCGGGTGGTGGAAGAATCCAGCGCTGCGACGACGTGGAAGTATCTCGTGTCGTCGGCCGTTACCCCTCGGAGATGGAACTGAGCCTCGATGTGTTGGAACCACGGCTCCGGATCGTGCTGCCAAAACTCTGGCAGTTTGACAGCTGCGGCGTACACCGCGGGGGCTCCGGTTCCCACGCTACCAGTGAATGGCCCGGTTCCCACGCTACCAGCGAATGGCCCGGTTCCCACGCTACCAGCGAATGGCCCGGTTCCCACGCTACCAGCGAATGGCCCGGTTCCCACGCTACCAGCGAATGCCCCGGTTCCCACGCTACCAGCGAATGCCCCGGTTCCCACTCTACCAGCGAATGCCCCGGTTCCCACGCTACCAGCGAATGCCCCGGTTCCCACGCTACCAGTGAATGCCCCGGTTCCCACGCTACCAGCGAATGGCCCGGTTCCCACGCTACCAGCGAATGGCCCGGTTCCCACGCTACCAGCGAATGCCCCGGTTCCCACTCTACCAGCGAATGCCCCGGTTCCCACGCTACCAGCGAATGCCCCGGTTCCCACGCTACCAGCGAATGCCCCGGTTCCCACTCTACCAGCGAATGCCCCGGTTCCCACGCTACCAGCGAATGCCCCGGTTCCCACGCTACCAGCGAATGCCCCGGTTCCCACGCTACCAGCGAATGCCCCGGTTCCCACTCTACCAGCGAATGCCCCGGTTCCCACGCTACCAGCGAATGCCCCGGTTCCCACGCTACCAGCGAATGCCCCGGTTCCCACGCTACCAGCGAATGGCCCGGTTCCCACGCTACCAGCGAATGGCCCGGTTCCCACGCTACCAGCGAATGCCCCGGTTCCCACGCTACCAGCGAATGCCCCGGTTCCCACTCTACCAGCGAATGCCCCGGTTCCCAACCTACCAGCGAATGCCCCAGCTCCCACGCTACCAGCGAATGCCCCGGTTCCCACGCTACCAGCGAATACCCTAGTTCCTACTCTACCAGCGAATGCCCCGCTGCTGGCTTCTACAGACATGTTCAGATGTCAGGGTCACCAATGTGGCGGCAGAGAAGGACGAGACGGACGAAGGAGTCGAGTGGGTTTTCTTTATTGCCTCCAGCAGCCTGACCGTTCACCTGTCAAACATTTCTGCCGTGCGTCACCTCACTCCCTCTTTTCACACCTCCCCGTCACCAACACACCCCCACACGTCACCGATACGCCCACTTCATTCTGGGTGCCAGAACCTCCCTCAAGGTGCACACCACAGCCAGTTCAAATATTTGAATACAGTATTTTTATGAAGACTCCGTCATTTTAACAATTTCTGTGAGAAACGTTTGGTAAAGCTTTAAACAAATATTGCCTTGTGGTCTCTGGTTCGAATCTCAGTCGTGGCAGCAAAAGCACTTTGTTTACAACAAGCTTAAATATCTGGTGACTTGTTCAGACCACTGTTAAAACAGCCACTGGTATCCTATACTGGTACTTTACTTCAACACTTTCTACCTCTAGTAAAGTACCACAATGACTTGAGAGTTGAAGATCAAGTTCAAGCTTTCAGTGACTCACAGGCTGAGAGTGAAAAATGTTCCACTAATGTTTAGGTGGACGATGCCACAAAGCCTATAAACGTGTGTCGCCTCTCGTCCGTCAGTCTCTTCCCCGGTGGTTCAGTCCACCAGTCTCTTCCCCGGTGGTTCAGTCTGTCAGTCTCTTCCCCAGTGGTTCAGTCCACCAGTCTTTTCCCCGGTGGTTCAGTCCACCAGTCTCTTCCCCGGTGGTTCAGTCCGTCTCCTGGAGGAAAAGGTCACCTACTCAGGAGGATCAACACTCTTTTGAACGTTTCACCACATCAGAACAAATCCGGCCCGGTGTTGACCTGCTGAGGAACAGCAGGGCGAGGCTCTCTCACTCACACACACACACACACACACACACACACACACACACACACACACACACACACACACACACACACACACACACACGCACACACAGATGCTGCAGTTTGACAGGTGTATACATGTATTAAGGTAGTTTTTCCAGTATTTCAATTAAATGGATTTGCGGTTCACTCAAAGCCGTCTAAAATATGTGTACAGTTGGACCTGAACAGGAGACCCGGTAGGAGCGGCGCTGGTGATCATCCAGGCTAGAAAACAAGCCACACTGGTCCGGCCCACTCAAGAGGGAACTGGACTGTATGTGGCCCCTGAAGTAAAATTGTAGTTAGTATTCATTTTGTTATACATCTTTGTATATACTGCATACATGTGTATATATGTATTTATATTTTATACATCTTTATATTGGTTCAGTTATGTGCTTTAAATAAAAAAAATTTCAATAATATATTTGGTGTTTGGTTTCTTTAATATCAATATCTGTGGTTGTTATATACATTTATAAATCATATTGAAGTGTTAAGGCTGATTCATACTCCATAAGAACAAAAAGAAAGTTCGGCACTTCGGGGTCCTGCCAAACAAAATGACGTCATTGTCTTGGTCCAGCTCCATCTGGCTGAAGGAATTTGGCTCTGCTGGGCCAACTGTCCAGGCCGAAGCATGTCAGTGCCGTACTGTCGACACTTCTGCACTGCCGTGTGCTGCGCATGCGTGTTCCAGCTCGCGAATGACTCAGTTGGCTCAGTTATTTTAATCATGTTTAGCTTGTAAACTCACAACTGTATGAGCAGAGGAGGATTAAGGTCATCATGGGCCCCAAGGCTGTCCTTTTATTGGGCCCTCCCTTCTGTGGTTGACTTACACAGACCTACATTTCCACCAGGTTCAGAGCTACTATGAGCAGCCAAACCTGTAGGGGGCAGTGTAATAAGAAGCATGAAGCCATAATAGCCAATCAGAATCCTCTACAAAAAATAACCACATCAGTAATTGTGACGTAAATCTCCACCTACCCGCCTTCAGATGCAAACAGAGACATCGCAGTATGAACTGTCCTGTCGAAGAAGCATTTTTTCCGGTAGCTGGCTGATTTCACTGCCCAACTTTTCTTCTTATGGCTTCTCATGGGAGTCTGAGCGGCTTTCACTCACTCACTTCACTCACTTTATCACTGAAAATGCTAAACTTTCATCATGTCAGTTTCAACAACAACATTGCTCAGAGCCACTGAAAACGGAACCCAAGGTGGAAACGAGACTTTCTGTGAATGCTCCTGCTGGTCCTGGTCCTGGTCCTGGTCCTGGTCCTGGTCCTGGTCCTGGTCCTGGTCCTGGTCCTGGTTCTGGTCCTGGTCCCCACAGCCGTAGTAACTAGTAGCTGTTTAAATCTCAGTTGATGTTGAAGGTTTAGCCTGTAAGCAAGTTCGTCTTTTTGAACCCAGTAAGATTCCATCCTTAGTATCGACCACATTATTTGCCCTCAAGGTGGCTGAATAAAATTTGTTTTCATTTTGTAGTTCAAACTTGAGCTCATGCATGTTCCTGCTTGATTATGATCGTTTGACAGTCAAACATATTGTTGGTTTTTGATCCTCAATAATCACAAATCCATTTCGAATCTTCATGTATTTCATGAATTTCTGTATATTTTTATGTGTTAATCTTATTCATCCTGTTTATTTACAGCTGTATATTACACAATAATGTCATTGTTTATTGATTTGTTTCATTTGATATTGATTTTTTCATTTGCATAGGATGAAACTCACTGGTGAGGATGAGGAGGGGAAACCCTGCGGAGGAGCAGAGTGAAACCTTTCCTAACGTGTGGGTCAGTAAGACGGGTCTGTTTTATATCACTAGAAGTTTCTTTTCCTGGTGCTCTCAGACCCAGGTGAACCAGGAGCCACTTCAGTGATTGATTAGTACAAAAACCGCTGAAATATTCCTCATTGTTTTAATCGCTATTGTTGTGTAATAATCTAAAAGTGCTTGAAACGTTTCAATATTCTAACAAAGAGACAATTTGGTTTGGCAGCATTTTGCTGATATTTTTGTCATAATAAACCAATTAAAAGAGTATCCACATTACTTTCTGACAAATACAAGTTCACAGTCTGTTTTACGTTTTCTAACGCGTCTCATTCTGCTTTTTCATCCACAACCTGGAGAATAAATCCCCTCAGGTCCTCCTGGGATCTCTGAAAGGCCACAGAGTGGGTCCAAGACCTCAGGTTGGAAACCACAGTGACTTTTATATTGAGGAACTCTGATGTGCAGAGATTTCCTGATATTTCTCACATTATAACTGTAAATGTTAAATACTGTTTGTGTCCTCGGGCAAGTGAAGCCATAATGCTTCTGCTGATCATTAGAGAATTTGAATTTCAAATCAATCATATACAATATGCACCTGTTATTTTAAAAAAATTTTAATTTTTAATTAATCTCCATTACACAAACATTTCACTGTAAAAATGTGACTAATCAACACTTTCACCCTCAAATTTTTTCTCTTTATGTTCTTCATAATTTGAACATAATGCTGCTAAACAACTGAAGCAACTTTTATTCCCAATCTCCGGTAAACATATGAAATTTGTTTCTGTGAAGTGTTTATTTGATGGAGACACACTTCTACTGATCCACAGCCAGGCGGAAGGCTCGAACCATTTCCATTGACATGACCCGCTTATTCAGCAAGCTGGATGGCAAAACCCCGTTTCAGTTTCCCTTTTTGTCCTTGTATCCTTCATTAGCTGCTGCTGTTGTGTTGACAGAGTGAAACAACACTGTGGAGGCTGGTGGCGGCTCTGCGTTGGACAAATGTTTTCATGGATGAATGCAAAGACAGAGAAGTAATGTAAACTTAGCTTGCCTATTTTATGATTGGGTTTAAAAGGAATTCCAGCGTGAAACTCCTGGGAAAACTATCGAGGAGCAAGAAGGAACCAGAAGCCTGAAGGATGAATCATTATTTATAAAATGGGTCCGTGTCTTATGTGCATTAGTGTCGAATACAAAGTGCGCTGCTCCCCTTCTCCTCAGGCGGGGGTATGAATATAAATGATGGCATTTCACTCTGTAAAAATCCAGGCACGAACAACACACACACACACACACACACACACACACCCACACACACACACACCCACACACACACACACACACACACACACACACACACACACACACACACACACACACACACACACACACACACACACACACACCCACACACACCCACACACACACACACCCACACACACACACACCCACACACACCCACACACACACACACACACACACACACACACACACACACACACACACACACACACACACACACACAGGTGAAGACATGTGGACGCACACAGGAAACACACACACACGCATTCAGCCAGAAACACATGATAAACATCGTTAAACAAACCAATCTCACTCCTATTATTGTTTAAATACATGAATTTATGCAGCGGTGTGTTTCAGGGTGGGGTGTTGTCATCCTGCATACCTGTTTGAAGTGTGCTAGTGTGTAGTTGCCAGAGGTACACACATGTATTGGTGTGTATGAGCCATGTGTGGGGCTGCTGATAAGGACGGTCCAGTCCTGTGACTGGTCATTATTTCTGCTTGTGTGTCCGAGGACACAAAATTGTGAGTGGACGACCCCCCTGGGCTCCACTTTATTACCACAGACGTTTGGCGGCTCTGTTTTGTTATTCTGTGTTAGTTTTTTTCAGTTTCCTCACATTGTGCATCAACAATAAATGGAAACGGCCTCCAAACGTGACTGTGAGGCTCCGTGGACTCTCAGGTCTTTGGCATCGTGTGCAGTACAGCAGCACAATGCATCACACATTTATTTAATATTACCATAAACATGCAATAATATGCATATTCCTAAAATAGAAATGTTTTACTATACCGTGTGTTCATGCTCTGCATGGGAACATATATGACCGGTCAGATTGAACTCATCGGTCTCTGATGCCGTTCCAAAAATCTGACACTCAGACACAGGTGAAACACATCAGGGTGCAGCAATCACACACAGACACAGGTGAAACACATCAGAGCAGCAATCACACACAGACACGGGTGAAACAGATCAGAGCAGCAATCACACACAGACACGGGTGAAACACATCAGAGCAGCAATCACACACAGACACGGGTGAAACACATCAGGGAGCAGAAATCAGACATGAGCAGAAAACCCATGAACACTTTTGATTCGACAATCTCACAATAACCTCACTCTTACTGTGCCCCTTCTTCAGGAGCAACGTTTGGGACCTGCTTTTCTTCCCTCTCCTTCGCTCCTGTTTTACATTTTTCATCTAAGCAAGGGGCGCTGCGACGCCTGCTGCCTCGGTGGGTTGGTGCGCTCTTTGCACCAACTGCCAAAAAGGGTTTATTTTACCTGTGTTACAATGACAATAATTCTATTCTATTCTATTCTATTCTATTCTATTCTATTCTATTCTATTCTATTCTATTCTATTCTATTCTATTCTATTCTATTCCATCGCCTCCAAGTGGCCTGCCGCTGCTCTAGTCTGTTGAAATGAAGACAATAATAAGTTACCAAGGGTCAGATGTTAGTTTTATTTCACTGAGCGACTTGTCCTCACAGTTTGTGTTGAGGAAACTTCTGGCCCTTGAACAAATGTAGTTAATTATCCATCTCTTAGAACCTCATGTTGGAATTTACACATTTATTTTTGTTATGTTTGGAAGGAGTATTACATACTGGTGATTTTCTATGTATACATTCCAGATAGACTCTAGAAGGGAAACGTTTTACCATCTTGTTGTACAACTCTAAAGGTCAAGTCACCTTCCATAAGAACAAGACGAAAGCTCGGCAGCGCGGGGTCTTGCCGAACAAAATGACGTCATTTCCCTCTGGCCGAAGACATTTGTTTCGGCCGTGCCAACCGCCCTGGCCGAACTATGTAGGAGCCGCACCGCCAAAACTTCTGCTCTGCCGTGTGCTGCGCATGCGTGTTCCAGTTCGCTCGTGACGATCGGTCATATTTGAATCATATCTAGCTTGTAACATCTCTACTGTACGAGCGCTGCAGCTCATTAAAACGTCGGAGTGCAGGCTTACGTGATGCACCTGAACGCATATCACGAACAGCTGTCAGCTCCTGCAGTTAAAACCAGACCAACATGGCGCTCGGACAAAAACTCTCTTTTATCACTGAATCAGTTCAGAGAAATGTATTTCTGAAAACACTGGAGGTGAGAAATAAACTGCAGTTGAAAAGTTAAAACGCCGTTTCACAGACGTGTGGCTGTTGTGAGGGGGCGTGGCCTGCTGGGAAGGGGGCGTGGCCAGTGAGTTCCACAGCTTCTTATTGGAGTATGAACAATCCTGCCATCCTTCAGCAGCTGGCTGACGTCACTGCTGAATTTTCTTCTTGTTCTTATGGGTTCAAAAAGGGAGGATGAAGAGGCCTTTAGCTCTCTTCCACATCGAAGTCTTTGAATGCGAGTTGACAGAAGCAGAAAGTGTCAGACATCAGTCCACATCAGAAACACGGTTTCTTCCTATTTGGTCACGATGCACAGGATTATTGAAGTCCTCTCTCCTCTCATCGTTCCTCCCTCTGGCTCGCTCCACTCTCCCCCCGGACAGTCTCTCAGACTGAAGAGTCACAAACCACATTAACCTTTAAGAGCTAAAAATCAATGTCCTGTTGTTAATTTGTGTTAATTTGCTTCCACTTAGTTTTACAGCAGTCTTCCATTTCCAGCCTTCCGCCCTGGATTGTAAAACATCTGCTTGTAGCTCCAGAGAACATATGGCCGCTCTACTGCCTGCGAGCCTGCAGACGTTAAGTACTTCTGTCTCCTCAAACCTTCTGGAACCGACGGAGCATCAGGGAGCAACTTTAGGTTATTTCTATTATTTTACCCCACTTTACTCCCCTCTGTGACTCTAACCCTAACCCTAGCCCCTAACCCTCACCCAACCCATTGCCCTTGACTCCCCAGTTCAACTGCCCAGTCCGAGTGACAGAGGGTGGGGGGGAGTCACTGAGATAGTTTTACTAACCCTAACCACTAACCCTAACCCCAGCTTCTAACTCTAACTCGAGCCCTAACCCTAGCCCTTGGCTCCCCATTTCAACTGCCAAGTCATTGACTGAGCTGGGGGGAGTCACTGAGATAGATTTTCTAACCTTAACACTGACCTACAGTCAACAAACAACACAAGCTTCTGTTAGAACATGGAAGTGTTGAGTGGTATGATGTGAAACAGGCTGGAGAGGATCCAAACAGTGATATAGAAGCAGCTCTAGGATTAAGTGAGCTTTGCTGCTTCCCTTTCAGACACGATTATTGTTTATGTGGGTTTATATACTTGATCGCTGCAGGGATGAGGTACATTTATGCACAAAATGTACGTATATATACATGAAAATTCAAAGTCGAAGTCTGGAATAAATGAGTCAGCTGCTCGGTGTAATCGGACAGTTTTCTGTCAGAACCTGAATTTCTGCTGCAGTTTGAGCTCCGGGAGTTTCGATCAGACCACATCGACCAGCCTGTCTGGTTTCAGTACAAAAACAACCAACAGCGCCCACTTGTGGCCCAACATGAAAAGTACATCGTCAGCGTTTCTGTCATTTGGGTGCAAATGGACGAAAACACAAAAACGATGAGTTTTCCCTTGAAGTGCTGTCGTCTAAATGGATCCCTATTGAGTTCAGGTCATAAAGTTATGGCTCATACCTGCAGCCGCTAAACAGGAAGGTCACTGATGCTCAGGAACTGGATTTCAATAAGCTAAAACTCAACAATATCTCAGATTGACCCTGCGTCTGTGACCCGTTTCTGAAAATGTTATGATTAACTGAAATCAAATGGAATTTTTATTCATTCAGGAGAAACAACAACTTTCCAAAGCTGTTTTATCTGTTTTTCAACTTGCAGGATGGAAATCAAACAGCAGCAGATAGTTCCTGAGCAGTGTTTGTTGAAATCAGCTTCTTGAGATTTTGGAGGGTTGCCAGCTTTGTTTTCGCGGTGCCGGCATCTGGCTCGATGACCCCGATGACCTCCGTCCGATGTCGGTGAGCGCAGAACAAGAGAGGCCACAGTGGAGTCAAAACACCGTCTGACAGCAAATACCACCGCATGTGTGGCTGCATCGTTATCATCTCCTCAGCCCGGGTGTGTGTGTGTGTGTGTGTGTGTGTGTGTGTGTGTGGTTGCACAAACTCCTCCTTCCTCCTTGAGGAAGAAATACATTCTGGACGTCACTACGTCGTCGATTGGCTTCTTACTACCACTCCTGCTGAAAGCAGGTCATGATAACGATGTAGTTGGATGAATAGAGGATGATTGAAAGAATGGATGAGCAGATGGAAAAACGCTGTGTGGAACGAGTGGATGAAAGTGAAGGTGTGAGGATGAATGGATGAGAGGATGAATGGACAAAAAGGGTGACGAACAGAGACCATTCATTCAATCGAACATCCTTGTAAGAAGACCAGAAAATCATTTCTCTTCACTTGTAAATGAGAAGCTCTTTTCATGCTGATTCATGCAGGTGGGAACTGGGAAAGTTACCAGTCACCAGGTCGTGTGACTCCTCCATGGCCGCCAGCATGTCTCTGCTATCGGAGTTCAGAAAACAGAGGAACAAGCCCGTTGTCAGCCCAGAGAAGACGGGATGAAGCTCGGGAGAGAAATTTACTTTAGACACACTTGTTGTCCAGTCGTTGTTTCATTTCCTGCCGTCAGCAATTCTAACTACCACAAACAGTCTGAACAATGGTGGCACTGTAGGGGGCGCTCTGGTGAGTGTGGCCATGTGAGGACGTGTTTTGCAGAGCTCTGTGACGGGGCACAAGTTCTCTATTATTTAACTGCTCCAACAGTCACTAAAAACTTTTTGGGGGAGTTGGGCTAACATCTCAGTTAGCGGCATGGACGCGGTTTTCTACAATTTTGGAACTTTATTGGCGAAAACATGAGCAAATCCAGAGGTGGTAAAGACAAGGGTGCAAAAGCCTCGGGCTCCGAAGACCTGTCGCTGTGGCAGCAGCCTCCATCCGGAGTGTGGTAATAAGTGTGGTAATGGAGGCTATTGCTAGCTCAGAGCAGAAGATTCTGGCACGCGTTGACTCGAGCACGAAGGACTTAAATGACAAGATAGGGTCCATAAATTCGGACTTGGCGAACCAGGAAGTCCGTCTGCAAGAAGTTGAGTCTGGGCTAAGCAGACGGTAGAAGTGGAGAGCAACGTTATCCAACTGAAGCTATAGGTGGCTAAGCTAACCCAAAAGTGAGACGACTTGGAAGGATGTCAGCGTCGATGTAATGCTCGCATTATTGGAGTGAAAGAAGGCTTGGAGAAGTCCGGGAAACCCATCGAGGTGATTGCTGCAATACTGAAGGAGGTACTGGGCCTCAAATCTGTTCTGACATTGGACCGTGCGCACCGTAGCCTGCGACCGTATGCTAAAGATGGAGATCTCCCCAGAGAGATTGTGGTAAAGTTTCACTACTTCAAGAGAGGGAGGAAGTTCTGCCCCGATGTTTCTACAAGACAAGAAGATAAGTATCTTTCCTGACTCCACCTCTGAGGTAGCTATGAAACGAGCTGCCTTTTCAGAAGTTAAGAGGTTACTCCGGAGCTGCGTGGATGTCAGGTGTGGGCTTCTCTAACCCGCAACTCTTCAGATTACCACGGCGTTGGGTCAAGAGCACCAGTTTACGGACTCATCGGCAGCAACAGACTTTTCAAGAAAGAAGTTCTCAACGAGGGACAATAATGAAGACCACAGACTGTAAAGTCCATGATGGAGACGAGTCGCTGTGCAGATGATGTGACGTCACGTCATTACACGGACAGCGACGGATGAACATCATTCACAGTGGACATTATCTGTGTATGTGTATTATTATTTTATATTTACCGACTGTTATTTTTTACATATGAGTTTGTTGTGTTCGATTTTCCCCAAGAGACAATGTCATTTTATCTTCAGTTTTACTGTCATATTCATAGTTTGTTAGCCCTGTCACCAGGCAATCGGGTAGTCTTAGCATATTTAGCTATTGCAGGTTACCAGTAGTCAGGGATGCGATCTCTAGATTTTTAGTAGATCAGCATGGGTATTTTAGGCTTTCTTTTTTCTTTGTTGTTGTTGTTCAGGGTTTGAGTGGCAGGAACAAATTATATTTTCATTCCTTTATGATACACTTAAATGGGTGATTTGCAGGGCGACACCCGTCTTTGCTTTATAAGCTGGAATGTAAAGGGTATAAAGAATCCGATTAAACGTACAAGGGTTTTCACACATCTAAAATCATTGAACTGTGTCTTCAAGAAACACATCTCCGTTTGAATGAACAAATTAAACTCAAAAAACCATGGATAGGGTAGATATTTAACTGAAAGCATGATGATAAAACCTTCCTGTGGGCTCTCCACCTTCCTGTGGGCTCTCCACCTTCCTGTGGGCTCTCCACCTGCAGGAAAGGTTCTTAATCGGTGCAATGTGATCTGGGTGACGGTGCTCAGACTGGAAATGGATAAGAGGGAGAAAATGGATGGATGATGATAAAACAAGAGGGACTGCGATTTTAATTAGGAAAGGAATTCCATTTATACCACAAACAACAATTGCTGATAACAGAGGAAGAAATATAAATGTAAAGGGTAAAATGAATGGGAAACAGATTATTTTGGCAAATGTATACAGACCAAACTGTAATGATCCCAATTCCTTCTCCTCCTTAATGGGGACTCTACCGGACATCACAGAAAACCAATTGATATTAGGGGGAGATTTTAATCTTGTGCTCCATCCACATCTAGATAGATCTAATCCGGGACCAAACAGCAGACTATCAAATGCCGGCACCGTTATTCACAACTTTATGAAATCCTATGCTCTTGTAGAACCCTGGAGAAATTGTAACCGGACAACAAAACAATTGTCCTTATTTTCTCCTGTGCACCGCACTTATTCAAGGATTGATTTTTTTCCTTGTAGATAGAGAGAGTTTATCAAATGTGACAAGCTGTCAATACAACAGCATTGTCATTTCAGATCATAGTCCGGTACAATTGGATATCAGCTTCCCGGAGAGCTCCAGACCTAGGCGGACTTGGCGCCCTGACCCTTTATTGATGTCTAATGATTCATTTAAAAATATGATTACTGAACAGATAGATTATTTTATGGACCTCAATCAACCCCAGGATTGGAGATGAGCACTATCTGTGAGGCTTTTAAAACCTACATAAGAGGTCAGATAATTTCATATTCAGCGTTCCAAAGAAGAACGTATAAACACAAACTTTCTGAACGGTCTGATAATATAAAGGAAATAGATCGGCTATTTGCAGAAGCCCCAACAACAGAGCTCTATCGAAGAAAATGTTATTCCATTCGGAATTTGAAGGGCTGTCTGAAAACAAAGAGGTCTTTTTTTCAAATCAAAACAAACCTATGAACATGGGGAAAGACCTGGGAAACTTCTTACACATCAGATTAAAGAATCAGTAGCTGCAAACATGATCTCTGAAATCTGTAAAGCTTCGGGGGGAAGACTGCCGATCCGAATGCCATTAATGATGAGTTTAAACAATTCTATTGCAGCCTTTACAATTCTGAACCTGTTGATGATATTCGCCAAGCTAACTTTTTAGATGGTTTGCCTATTCCACAGATTACTCCGGAAGTTCAAATTGAGAGAGATATAAGAATTAATGAAATTGTTCAGGCAATTAAATCGATGCAGAGCAATAAGGCACCAGGGCCCGATGGCTTTGCCATAGATTTTTATAAAGATTTTGCTGATAAATTGGCACCAGAACTAAAAGCTGTCTATCAGGAAGTGTTTAATCTCGGTAAGTTACCTCTAACCATGACACAAGCCATAAAATCAGTTTTGCGTAAAAAAGATAAGGATCCGCTACAGTGCAGCTCATAAATAAACAGAGATTTAAAGGGATTATAATCCACTGCGGTGGAAACGACGTTCGCCTGAAGAAGTCTGAGGTCCTCAAAGCTAACGTAGAGGCAGTGTGCACATACCGCGGACCATTTCAGACGAAGTAGTTTTCTCTGGCCCCCTCCCAAACCTCATCAGGGACCAGATGTTTAGCCTCATCTTTTAACCGCTGGCTGTCAGGGTGGTGTCCCAGTAACTTGGTAGGCTTCATTAATAACTGGAAGTCCTTCTGGGACAAGCCTGGTCTCATCAGGAGGGACGGCATCCATCCCACGTTGGATGGAGCGTACCTCTTATCTAGAAACATAGCTAAAAGCTTAGCTCCTCCATGCTGACGCACCATGGCAGGACCAGGCAACAGAGTCGCAGTCCTACACGCCTCTCTGAGTTTCCCTCTGGTCAGTCACCAACCATAGCTAACTTAGTTAAACATCCCATAGAGACTGTGTCTATCCCTCGGACCACCACAAGTATAAAACTATCTAAACCTAGGAAAATAACTTCTAATGACTACAAAAACTTCATCCGTATCAAGTGTGAAACTAGACAAAATCAAGACAAAAAAATTAAATGTGGTTTCCTAAACATTAGATCTTTATCATCCAAAGCTCTTCTAGTCAATGATCTGATAACCGAACACAACATTGATCTCTTTGGATGAACAGAAACCTGCTACGTAAAGATGAGTATGTTAGTCTAAATGAAGCCTCCCCTCCAAGTCATACTAACACTCAAATAGCTGGTGAAAGTGGTGGAGGAGGGTGGAGGCAGCCATCTTTAACTCTCAGTTACTAATTAACATGAACCCAAAACCCAACTTTAGTTCTTTTGAGAGTCTGAGCATGACCATGCCACACCCGTCAAATAAAATAGTAAATTCTGTAGAATTTGTAATCATTTATCGTCCTCCTGGACCTTATTCAACTTTTCTAACTGAATTCTCTGAATTGTCAGATGTAGCCCTGACTAAAGATAAGGTTATCATGGTAGGAGACTTCAATGTTCATGTTGACGTAGAAAATGATAGTTTCAGTGCAGCTTTAGATCTACACTTGACTCTCTAGGTTTCTCTCAGGTAGTAGACGGGCCTACCCAGAAACATCTCCACACCTTAGACCTTATTCTAACTTATGGTTTGAATATAGAGCATCTGACCATCTCTCCTCACTATGATTTCCTGTCAGATCACTTCTTAATAACCTTTGACCTTGTTCTAAATAGTTATAAACCTCCGGCTAAAGCCGTGTTAACCAGGTCTCTCTCTGATAACATAGTAACTAAATTCAAGGAAAGAATTCCCTCTGCTATAGAATCAGTAGTGGATCTTCCTGACCCGTATACTGTTGCTAGCTCAGACATTGAATACCTAACAAACAGTCTGACAGATATGCTAAAAACAACGCTAGACGACATAGCTCCTCAAAAAATGAAAATGAAAAAACAGGAAAAGTCCTCCCCATGGTTTAACTCATCAACCCGCGAGCTTAAACAACGCTCCCGTAGATTAGAAAGAACTTGGCGTTCAACAAAAACAGAGCTAGATTATATAGCCTGGAAGGATAGCTTCAAAACTTATAAGAAAGCTCTGAGTAGAAGTAGAACTAATTACTACTCATCCTTAATAGAGGAAAACAAAAACAACCCTCGGTTTCTTTTCAGTACTGTAGCCAAACTGACCAAGAACCAAAATAGTGTTGAGCCCACCATTCCTATCAATATATGTAGTGAGGACTTCATGAAGTTCTTTCAAAATAAAATGACAAGGCTTAGGGATAACATCCATCAAACCCTACCGTCCGTTAGCCCCATAACAGAGGAACTGGTTAAACCTAACAGTCATCTGGAATGCTTTCAGCAAATACAACTAGTCCAACTAAACTCCCTTATTTCTTCTGCTAAACCAACTACTAGCCTGTTGGACCCAATTCCTACTAGAATTCTGAAAGAGGCACTGCCACTAATCAATAATTCTATACTGGCAATTATTAACCAGTCTCTAACAATAGGCTATGTGCCCCAATCCTTTAAACTAGCAGTTATTAAACCTCTCATTAAGAAGCCAAACTTAGACACAAGCCTTCTCTCAAACTACAGGCCCATCTCCAACCTTCCTTTCCTGTCAAAGGTTCTGGAGAAAGTAGTGGCTAAACAACTCCAGGATTATCTGCAGGAGAATAATCTGTTAGAGGACCTTCAGTCCAGCTTCAGAATGAACCACAGTACAGAGACTGCTCTGCTAAAAGTTACTAATGACCTTCTAACGGCCTCAGATAGAGCTCTTCTATCTGCTTTACTTCTTCTGGACCTTAGTGCCGCATTTGATACTGTCCATCATAATATACTTTTAAGGAGATTAGAAGATGGCGTCGGCATTAAAAACTTAGCCTTAAACTGGTTTAAATCATATTTATCTGACCGGTTTCAATTTGTTCATGTAAATAACAAATCTTCAATGCATGAACGGGTCCGGTGTGGAGTACCACAAGGCTCCGTCCTCGGACCCATATTGTTTAATCTCTAGATGTTACCACTCGGAAATATAATTAGGAAACACAGCATTAACTTTCATTGTTATGCAGATGATACTCAGCTCTATTTATCAGTTAAAGCCAATCAGGCCGACCAACTTGTTAAACTAGAGTCCTGCCTCAGGGACATTAAGTCCTGGATGTCTATCAACTTCTTAATGCTCAACACATCCAAGACTGAGGTTCTAATCCTAGGTCCTAAAAAGCTCAGGGATAACTTTTCAGACAGTCTGATTAGGTTAGATAATATTACCTTAACCTCTAACAGTGATATTAGGAACCTGGGTGTTATTTTTGATCAGGATCTGTCCTTTATGTCCCATGTTAAACATGTCTCCAGGACAGCCTTCTTCCATCTAAGGAATATTGCAAAAATTAGAAACTTCTTGTCCTTCAAAGATGCAGAACAAATGCTTCCTGCCTTTGTGACTTCAAGATTAGATTATTGTAACTCCCTAATGTCAGGATGTCCAAACTCCTCTGTTAGGATCTTCCAGC
Organism: Lipophrys pholis; assembly: GCF_963383615.2. NCBI lineage: Eukaryota > Metazoa > Chordata > Actinopteri > Blenniiformes > Blenniidae > Lipophrys > Lipophrys pholis. Next base: position 27,243,369 of record NC_137634.1, on the reverse strand, counting down.
TAGAGCAGAACGCTGCTGCAGGTTTACTAACCAGAACTGGAAGAAGAGAGCACATCTCCCCAGTCTTAGCATCCTTACACTGGCTTCACATCAAATCTAGAATAGAATTCAACATCCTTCTGAACACATCTAAAACTCTTCATCAGAAGGCTCCGTCCTATATCGAGAAACTTCTAGAAGTTTATCACCCTCCACGAGCCCTTGGCTCTGAGGATGCAGGACTGTTGGTAATCCCTAAAGTCCATAAAAGTAAAACAGGAGGCAGGAGTTTCAGCCATATGGCTCCTTTACTCTGGAATCAACTACCAGCCTCGGTCCGAAAGGCCCACACCATTAGTTTATTTAAGAGTAGACTAAAAACATTCCTATTTGATAAAGCTTATCCTTAGGAATAAAATAGGAATAAAATAGGACCACTAAGTTGAGCTGCTATAGGCCTAGACTGCTGAGGGGATTTTTTCTCTCCCGTTAAAGGGAGGAACTCTACATTTGGAGGTTCTGTTTCTTGTCTTTCTTTCTTTCTCTCTGTGTAACAACATTACTGGAGCCACCAGACACTGCCGCCGTCTTTTTTATCCCTGACAGGAGGAGAGCAGGATCCAGGGGATCAGACCCAAGACTCACAGAGTGGAGTTACGACGGTCCTACTACCCGACCCCCCCACAGCACCGGGACCCCCCCACAGCACCGGGACCCCCCCACAGCACCGGGACCCCACCGCAACGGCACGGCCCTTAAACTCCAGACTGAGATTGGCTCATCATCAGACCAACGCTCATCATAGACTTTTCTTAGTATTTGTACTTATCTGGCCTGTCTGCCACTCTCTCTCTCCCTCTTCTTTCCTCTCTCTCCCTGTCCTATCCCATGTACTTCTCCCCCCAACCGGTCAAGGCGGATGGCCGTCCTTCCAGAGTCTAGGGTCCGCCCCACGGTTTCTTCCTGAAGAGGGAGTTCTTATGAACTTCTCTCCATGCGAGGGAGTTTTTCCTGGCCACTCTTGCTTGTTACACCTGCTTGCTTTGGAAGGGTTTAGTTGGGTCCTGTTGTACTCTATCATTGTAAGAGCGCTTTGAGATGTTTGTTGATGTGATTTAGCGCTTTACAAATAAAATTGAATTGAATTGAATATAGGCCTGTGAGCCTTTTAAATTGTTATTATAAAATCCTCACCAAAATTTTTGCGAATAGGATTAACACCATCATACCAAAAGATATTGATCCGGATCAAACTGACTTTATACCAGACAGACGGTCATTTTACAACATGCTGCCTTAACTTAATATTTTACATATGCCAGAACCAACAGACAAATCAGAAATAATCATTTTGTTCGATGCTGAAAAGGCATTTGACCACGTTGCGTGTCCATACCTCCTTTGCCTTACAGAAATTTGGATTTGGTCCCTCGTTCCAAACATGGATCCAGATATTGTACTCTTCCCCTGTTGCTTCTTTACGTACAAACAACACGATTTCAGACTTCTTTGAATTGCACAGAGGATGTAGACAGGGCTGAGGTCTCTCTCCTTATCTGTTTGATTTGGCGATTGAACCGTTAGTCAGGGAGGTTCTGGGGCATCTCCAGGGGAGGCATAACACACAAGGTATCCATTTACGCTGACGACTTGTTACTGTATATTTCCAACCCTATTGAATCAGTGCCAAGATTGATCAAGATTCTTGATATGTTTGGTCGTCTTTCAGGATCCAAATTGAATTATGCAAAATTTTTATTGTTTCCAGTTGATAATATTGATTATAATTTTTATGATTTTCCCTTTAAACTAGAAAAGCAAGTACTTAAATATTTAGGAATACATATTACACGCTCAATGGCAGAGCTGCCAGCTCAAAACTTTGACATATTGTTGGAAAAGACAGTGCAGGATTTTAAAAAACGGGCAATGCTTAATTAGAGTAAATATAGTCAAAATGGCAGTTTTACCAACATTTTTCTATGTGTTTCAAATGATCCCCTTTTGTTTGCCAAAATCGGTATTTAGAAATTTTGATAGTCTGATAGCAACATTTATTTGGAATAATCCAAATCCTAGGATGAAAAAATACTTAGAGGTGCCTAAAGATGCGGGGGGACTTGGGTTGCCTAATTTTACCTTCTACTACTGGGCGGCCAATATTTCCAAGTTGTTACATTGGAAGTACTTGTATGAGGAAAACGAGGGTGACATTTGGACACAAATGGAATTGCACTCTAACACTATGCCTCTGGTAACTTCATCATTACCTTATGACCATTGGAAGATACAAATAACCAATCCAATTGTAAAGACCTCTCTTAAGATATGGTTACAATTTAGAAAACATTTCTCCTTCCGGGAAGTGAGTAGGTTTGTCCCAATATCTGGCAAATCCATTTTTTTACCATCAATTTCTGATCAAGCATTTCAGATTTGGCATAACAAAGGCTTGAAGTTTGTTCATCAGCTGTTTTCAAGCAATGGGTTTAGAACTTTTAATGTTTTACTTAGAGATCATGACATTCCGGGGTCACACATGTTAAGATGTTTTGACTGAGGGTCTGTTGGGAATGCCTGGCCGAGCCCTCTGTCCGTGCAGTCTTCAACTCCCACCTCCTGGAGAGCTTCTCACGGATCCCGGGGGAGGCTGGAGACATTGAGTAGTGGACCATGTTCTCCACCGCCATTGTCGAAGCTGCTGCACGGAGCTGTGGTCGCAGGTTCTCTGGTGCCTGTCGTGGCGGCAACCCCCAAACCCGGTGGTGGGAACCGGAAGTAAGGGATGCCGTCAAGCTGAAGAAGGAGTCCTATGGGGTGCTGTTAGTCCATAGGACCCCCGAGGCAGCTGACAGGTACCGGCGGGCCAGGCGGACCGCAGCCCGAGCCGTGGTGGAGGCAAAAACTCGGGTCTGGGATGAGTTCGGGGAGGCCATGGAGGAGGACTACCGGTCGGCCCCGAGGAAATTCTGGCAAACCGTCCAGTGCCTCAAGAAGGGGAAACAGGTTTTCACCAACACTGTTTACAGTGGAGGTGGGGAGCAGCTGACCTCAACTGGAAATGTCGTCAGGCGGTGGAAGGAATACTTTAAGGACCTCCTCAATCCCACCATCACGTCTTCCGCTGAGGAAGCAGAGGCTGGGTTCTCAGAGTTAGACCCGTCCATTACCCAGGCTGAAGTCACCGAGGTAGTTGCTAAGCTGGAGTGGAAGATGAGATGATTGTAACTCCCTAATGTCAGGATGTCCAAACTCCTCTGTTAGGATCTTCCAGCTAGAGCAGAACGCTGCTGCAGGTTTACTAACCAGAACTGGAAGAAGAGAGCACATCTCCCCAGTCTTAGCATCCTTACACTGGCTTCACATCAAATCTAGAATAGAATTCAACATCCTTCTGATCACATCTAAAACTCTTCATCACCAGGCTCCGTCCTATATGGAGAAACTTCTAGAAGGGTCTCACCCTCCACGAGCCCTTGGCTCTGAGGATGCAGGACTGTTGGTAATCCCTAAAGTCCTTCAAAGTAAAAGAGGAGGCAGGAGTTTCAGCCATATGGCTCCTTTACTCTGGAATCAACTAGCAGCCTCGGTCCGAAGGGCCCACACCATTAGTTTATTTAAGAGGAGACTAAAAAGCTTCCTCTTTGATAGAGCTTCTCATTAGGAATAAAATAGGAGCACTAAGTTGAGCTGCTCTAGGCCTAGACTGCTGAGGGGATTTCCTCTCTCCCGTTAAAGGGAGGAACTCTACATTTGGAACTTCTGTTTCTTGTCTTTCTTTCTTTCTCTCTGTGTAACAACATTACTGGAGCCACCAGATCCTGACAGGAGGGGAGCAGGATCCAGGGGATCAGACCCAAGACTCCCAGAGTGGAGTTACCACGGTCCTACTACCCGACCCCCCCACAGCACCGGGACCCCACCACAGCACCGGGACCCCACCACAGCACCGGGACCCCCCCGCAGCACCGGGACCCCCCCACAGCACCGGGACCCCCCCACAGCACCGGGACCCCACCGCAACGGCACGGCCCTTAAACTCCAGACTGAGATTGGTTCATCATCAGACCAACGCTCATCATAGACTTTTCTTAGTATTTGTACTTCTCTGTCGTGTCTGCCTCTCTCTCTCTCTCTTCTATTCCTCTCTCTCTCCCTCTTCTATTCCTCTCTCTCCCTCTTCTTTTCCTCTCTCTCTCTCTCTTCTATTCCTCTCTCTCCCTCTTCTATTCATCTCTCTCTCCCTCTTCTATTCCTCTCTCTCTCCCTCTTCTATTCCTCTCTCTCCCTCTTCTATTCTTCTATTCCTCTCTCTCCCTCTTCTATTCCTCTCTCTCCCTCTTCTATTCCTCTCTCTCCCTCTTCTATTCCTCTCTCTCTCCCTCTTCTATTCCTCTCTCTCCCTCTTCTATTCCTCTCTCTCTCCCTCTTCTTTTCCTCTCTCTCTCCCTCTTCTATTCCTCTCTCTCTCCCTCTTCTATTCCTCTCTCTCTCCCTCTTCTATTCATCTCTCTCTCCCTCTTCTATTCCTCTCTCTCTCCCTCTTCTATTCCTCTCTCTCTCCCTCTTCTATTCCTCTCTCTCTCCCTCTTCTATTCCTCTCTCTCCCTCTTCTATTCTTCTATTCCTCTCTCTCCCTCTTCTATTCCTCTCTCTCTCCCTCTTCTATTCCTCTCTCTCTCCCTCTTCTATTCCTCTCTCTCTCCCTCTTCTATTCCTCTCTCTCTCTCTTCTATTCCTCTCTCTCCCTGTCCTATCCCATGTACTTCTCCCCCCAACCGGTCAAGGCGGATGCCCCCCCCCCCCCCCCCCCCCCCCCCCTTCCAGAGTCTAGGCTCCGCCCCCTTTCTTCCTGAAGAGGGACTTCTTATGAACTGTTCTTCCTGAGAGGGAGTTCTTCCTGGTTTCCTCTGTTGCTTGTTCCTTCTGCTGCTCTGGAAGGTTTAGTTGGGTTCTGTTGTTCTCTATCATTGTAAGAGGTTCTGGAAGGTTTAGTTGGGTTCTGTTGTTCTCTATCATTGTAAGAGGTTCTGGAAGGTTTAGTTGGGTTCTGTTGTTCTCTATCATTGTAAGAGGTTCTGGAAGGTTTAGTTGGGTTCTGTTGTTCTCTATCATTGTAAGAGGTTCTGGAAGGTTTAGTTGGGTTCTGTTGTTCTCTATCATTGTAAGAGGTTCTGGAAGGTTTAGTTGGGTTCTGTTGTTCTCTATCATTGTAAGAGGTTCTGGAAGGTTTAGTTGGGTTCTGTTGTTCTCTATCATTGTAAGAGGTTTTGGAAGGTTTAGTTGGGTTCTGTTGTTCTCTATCATTGTAAGAGGTTCTGGAAGGTTTAGTTGGGTTCTGTTGTTCTCTATCATTGTAAGAGGTTCTGGAAGGTTTAGTTGGGTTCTGTTGTTCTCTATCATTGTAAGAGGTTCTGGAAGGTTTAGTTGGGTTCTGTTGTTCTCTATCATTGTAAGAGGTTCTGAGATGTTTGTTGATGTGATTTAGCGCTTTACAAATAAAATTGAATTGAATATCCTTGAAATGAAAAAGCATTTTTGCAAATTAATTTTAATCTTCAAATTTGACAATTCAAATCAATTTTGGTCTCTATTTGCTGGAGTGTCTTTTTAGAATATAATCTTAATCATCATTTTCTTTTTCATTTTAATCAAGGCACAGAATAAGCATTATTGTCCCTAAAAACAATCCAACGTAGTAGTTTTATTTTGACAGTCACCCTAAAAACAATCCAACGTAGTAGTTTTATTTTGACAGTCACCCTAAAAACAATCCAACTTAGTAGTTTTATTTTGACAGTCACCCTAAAAACAATCCAACTTAGTAGTTTTATTTTGACAGTCACCCTAAAAACAATCCAACTTAGTAGTTTTATTTTGACAGTCACCCTAAAAACAATCCAACTTAGTAGTTTTATTTTGACAGTCACCCTAATAACAATCCAACTTGGTAGTTTTATTTTGACAGTCACCCTAATAACAATCCAACTTGGTGGTCTGTCCACTAGAACGTCCGTGTTCTCATTGTTCATGTTTAGAGCTCATTGTTCTCTGCTGCATGTGTGTGAGGTTTCATTACGAAAACAAACAACAGCACCAACTGGTGGACCAACATGAAAAATACATCGTTTTCAGTGTTTATTTCCGTATAAATGGACATCATATAAAAAGTCGCCATGTAATTGCAAAATGTTTCGGAGACATAAAGGATGTATTTCTACTGAATCAAGACTCTTGTAAAACAAGTTAAGCTGTAGCGGTCCGATCATATCTCAGCGTAGACGATAGCTGCTGTGTGCTAGTTTATCTGGTTGGATTGAAATATGTGTTACCTTGTGATAAGTCTTCATTCATCCCCCCATACCCACCCCCCCCTACCCCTCCACCCCCCTACCCCTCCACCCCCCCCCTACCCCCCGCGCATTACGACTTGTGCCTCCTCTACTAATAGTCGCGTATCTTCCTCCGCCGCTGATGAGGCCCATTAGTGTGAGTGAGCCGCAACAAAGGAGGATCACAGCTCGGCAGTGTAATGTGATGAGCTTCCCCTCTCTTATCAGTTCCAGGAAACATTAAAGGAGTGCAGGAGGAAAAACTCTCATTTCATACACCTATAATTAAATGACACAGACGACTTGATAGTCCCTGGACCATTGTGAATCCAAATTACACAAAGTAATGAAGAAAAGCTCTTTTAAGCTGAAGGCAGGAAGTCGGGGAGGCTTGAGAACCGTCTCCATGTTGTGCTGCACATTGATGAAGCTGCAGGTGTTCATTTATTTGAAAAATCAGCGGAGGAATGAGAACCTGCCTCAGTCGCTCTAACGCCTCCCTGTCGTTTATTTAGATTGAAAAGGTTATACAAACTACATGTACAGAAGAGTGTTACTGACTCGAGCATTTACTGTGCACATGTATCGCTGGTGAGGAGAACATGCAGCCAGTCTTCCAGGAGGTTAGTTACCTTATAGGAAAAGTGTTCAGACTGGAAATGAAGGGAAAGACGGAGCAAGCGCAGGAAGAAGTGGACCGACAGCCTTCAAACTCTGGATTTCAGCTTTGAAGAGATTTTCCACCACTCGAGTCCCCAGAGAGCTGCACACTGTTAATCACACGCAGGCCGTTTGCACGACGACGTTTCACCTGACAACAGCTCGTGTGTGCTAAGTGTTCCGTTACAGACACACTAATAACGTGGTTAGTATGCCGGGCCACAAGGGGGCGCTGCTGCTTGTTTTTGTCATAAAACCACACACAAGTGCAGCAGAATACAATACAGTTATATTTCATGAAAATATATTTAGAAAACAATAGATAATCTATAGTTAAGTACATACGTACGTACATACATACATACATACGTACATACGTACATACATACATACATACATACATACGTACATACGTACATACGTACATACGTACATACATACATACATACATACGTACATACGTATATACGTACACACACGCATGCACGCACACACACACAAACACACACACACACACACACACACACACACACACACACACACACACACACACACACACACATACATACATACATACATACTATATTCAATTAACATGCCTGAAAAGGTTTTGGAAGAAGTAAACTTATGTAATCCTACCCCTTTTCTAATATTCGATACTCATAATTTATAAGTATCTCTCTGTAACAATGGATGGACCAAGCGATCGATAACGTAATAATTCATTTGATATAAATGTGATGCATGTAATCATCTTATGAAGAAGTAATTACATGTTAGTTTATTGGTAAATTTGTTAAATACCATTATATTGCCAGTTCAAATATTTGAATACAGTATTTTTATGAAGACTCCGTCATTTTAACCATTTCTGTGAGAAACGTTTGGTAAAGCTTTAAACAAATATTGCCTTGTGGTCTCTGGTTCGAATCTCAGTCGTGGCAGCAAAAGCACTTTGTTTACAACAAGCTTAAATATCTGGTGACTTGTTCAGACCACTGTTAAAACAGCCACTGGTATCCTATACTGGTACTTTACTTCAACACTTTCTACCTCTAGTAAAGTACCACAATGACTTGAGAGTTGAAGATCAAGTTCAAGCTTTCAGTGACTCACAGGCTGAGAGTGAAAAATGTTCCACTAATGTTTAGGTGGACGATGCCACAAAGCCTATAAACGTGTGTCGCCTCTCGTCCGTCAGTCTCTTCCCCGGTGGTTCAGTCCACCAGTCTCTTCCCCGGTGGTTCAGTCCACCAGTCTCTTCCCCGGTGGTTCAGTCCGTCAGTCTCCTCCCCGGTGGTTTATTCCATCAGTCTCCTCCCCGGTGGTTCAGTCCGTCAGTCTCTTCCCCGGTGGTTTAGTCCGTCAGTCTCTTCCCCGGTGGTTCAGTCCACCAGTCTCTTCCCCGGTGGTTCAGTCCGTCAGTCTCTTCCCCGGTGGTTTAGTCCGTCAGTCTCTTCCCCGGTGGTTCAGTCCACCAGTCTCTTCCCCGGTGGTTCAGTCCACCAGTCTCTTCCCCGGTGGTTCAGTCCACCAGTCTCTTCCCCGGTGGTTCAATCCACCAGTCTCTTCCCCGGTGGTTTAGTCCACCAGTCTCTTCCCCGGTGGTTTAGTCCATCAGTCTCCTCCCCGGTGGTTCAGTCCACCAGTCTCTTCCCCGGTGGTTCAATCCACCAGTCTCTTCCCCGGTGGTTTAGTCCATCAGTCTCTTCCCCGGTGGTTTAGTCCATCAGTCTCCTCCCCGGTGGTTCAGTCCGTCAGTCTCTTCCCCGGTGGTTCAGTCCAGCAGTCTCTTCCCCGGTGGTTCAATCCACCAGTCTCTTCCCCGGTGGTTTAGTCCATCAGTCTCTTCCCCGGTGGTTTAGTCCATCAGTCTCCTCCCCGGTGGTTCAGTCCGTCAGTCTCTTCCCCGGTGGTTCAGTCCAGCAGTCTCTTCCCCGGTGGTTCAGTCCAGCAGTCTCTTCCCCGGTGGTTCAGTCCGTCAGTCTCTTCCCCGGTGGTTCAGTCCACCAGTCTCTTCCCCGGTGGTTCAGTCCAGCAGTCTCTTCCCCGGTGGTTCAGTCCGTCAGTCTCTTCCCCGGTGGTTCAGTCCGTCAGTCTCTTCCCCGGTGGTTTAGTCCACCAGTCTCTTCCCCGGTGGTTCAGTCCAGCAGTCTCTTCCCCGGTGGTTCAGTCCAGCAGTCTCTTCCCCGGTGGTTCAGTCCGTCAGTCTCTTCCCCGGTGGTTCAGTCCGTCAGTCTCTTCCCCGGTGGTTTAGTCCATCAGTCTCCTCCCCGGTGGTTCAGTCTATCAGTCTCTTCCCCGGTGGTTCAGTCCACCAGTCTCTTCCCCGGTGGTTCAGTCCACCAGTCTCTTCCCCGGTGGTTTAGTCCATCAGTCTCCTCCCCGGTGGTTCAGTCCATCAGTCTCTTCCCCGGTGGTTCAGTCCGTCAGTCTCTTCCCCGGTGGTTCAGTCCGTCTCCTGGATGAAAAGGTCACCTACTCAGGAGGATCAACACTCTGCCTGAACTTTTCACCACATCAGAACAAACCACCTGCTGAGGAACAGGATGAGGCTCTCACACACACACACCCCCCCCCCCCCCCCCCCCCCCCCACACACACACACACACACACACACACACACGCTCTTCATCACCTCTCCTCTCCTCTCCCCTCCCGACAGTGTTTTCAAATGAAAGCAGAAAACTCGTAGTGTTGAGGGTTTTGTATACACGACAACGGTGCTCAGACACACTGAACACAACTTTTTGAAAACAGCTCTGACTCGTCTCCTTGTTGACGGGGAAAATGTGAAACCACCATGACCTCCACGTTCTGCTCTGCTCAGCAGGAGGATGGATGTGACTCTGCTAATCATCGGCTCTCCGTCGTCCCCTCGGTCCTCTGGGAATCCCTCTCTCCACTCTCTCTCTCCTCCTTCCCTCCATCCTTCACATCTCCCGGTGCTGTTTGATGATGGATGCCGCTCATCCAGCTTGTTGCTTTCGGAGGGATTCTGGAGTGCCGCGGCGCCGCCGGACCCAGAGGACGGCGGCCAAGCCAAATCTCCCCAACGAGGAGCTCATTAAACTCATCATGGGAAACTGATGAGGATGAATTTGGAGCCTGGACGGTGGTTGGGTACCAGGGGAGTGCTGTGATTCCCTCAAAGTGTCTGTTCATCTGTTAAATCCACATTATGCAGCAGGTTTCTGTTGTGTTGGAGCCTGTTCACTCTCAGAGCTTCAGTTCAATAAGAGGCTAAACAAACAGGGACACAATGTGACGGTACGGCTGTAATGGATGAAGTCGTAACTCCAAGTTTAGTTCAGAGGAAATATCACATTCAATCCAGTCATAATTTGGAGGACGAGTCCTTTGAAATGCTGCTGCTGTTTCTCCAGTTATGATGTACGTTCTACATTTACACACAGTCCTACACATTAAAATGTAAAGAGTAAATACGTACATAGTTTTATCCATCATTTGGTTGATCAATTATTAAAAAAGAGGAAAAGTTTGTGCACCAGTGGTTCAAAGCCGTCTAATATATGTGTACAGAAGAACCCATCCAACTTTCACTTTACTTTAATATACCAGGGAGTCAAACATCAGGCCTGTGGGCCAAAACCGGCGCTGAAGGCTCCAATTCAGCCAAACCACCAAGTAAGATGCTCATATAGGATTTATAGGAGTTATTCTTGGACATTTTTCTCTATTTTGCACCAGAATGTTTCATTAAAATTGTAATAATTTTCAGTACTAATTGTTTGATCTTTGAAATTATAGACAGTTGCATAACATCCACTGTGACCACAACAAAGACAAACTTTCAAGAGTAAATTTAAAGGTTATTATAGCAATATTTTACCGGTGCGGCCACTCAAGATAAAACTGGACTGTATGTGGTCCCTGAAGTAACATTTTATTTGTATATATATTTATATTGGTTTTATGTGCTTTTATATCAATATATTTCTTTCATAACATATTTGGTGTTTGGTTCCTTCAATATCAACTGGTCCTACAATTTACCACATGTCACAAAGTAGTATTTAGTAGTCCAGCCTGCATCAGGATGCCCCATTAATGATCTTTTTCTATTTTTTTTTTATGTTCAAGGGAAAGGCCCTCAGTTAGGGAGGTTCGTTCTGTTTTCATGTACTCCACATCTTTAGAAAGGGGGGTTGCTCGTTTATTAGGCAGTGCTCTTCTATTGGGAACTGTACGGTGTATATATACTCAGAATACAAATCAACTCGACCGGTTCTGTTTCAGAGTCAGTGATTCAGCAGAACCCAGACAGAACCAGCCCATGGAGAACATGGAGCCTCCACACAGAAACGTCTGGTGCCAACTCCACACAGGTCATTATGGGGGGGGGGGTGCATTTTAGGGTGGCATTCACCCATTCACACACATTAGGTTATAAAGAGCTCCCACTAGTGGCCCCACACGCTAACTACATTGTCTTCACTGTTTTTGCCATTTTGGTTATCGTTTTCCAAATGTTGCCATGGAAAAGTTCAACTTTTCTTAAACCAAAATGATGCGTTTTCTCTTGAAACGTTGTGTAAACAGGGCCGTAGACATATTTCAGATGAGGTTGAGGCTTCAGGCGAGCTGTTTGTGCAAGTTTTACTTTAGTTCGATGGAGTTATTTTAGGAGGTTTGATCATCGGTGTGAAGGATGAAGAGATACAAACACCAGAGCGGCTAATGAATGAGTACCAGGGGTGAACGGCTCTACAAGTTGGAGTCTCTGTCTGTTCCTGAATTTAACTGAGAATTTCAATCATTTTGCTTCTTAAACTAAAATAGTCTCTTTTGTAGAAATAAATTCTTTGTTGATCTTTTCTATCAGGGTTAATCAATGTGACCGTGCTGGTTCAACTGGAGAATTGTTCATCTGTGAGTTAATTATTCAGAACAAACAGCTGTAATGTGGATGCCTTTCACAATACTTTTTCAATTTGGGGTTTTGTTTTGAGAAAACTTTTTGTTTGTAGTAATTCCCAGAAATGAATTTAAGGCTTTGTGATATGTTGATAAAGACTTTCCCTCTGGGATTAAAACTGAACTCGGATTCTGTTGATTCTGATGCAAACAAACCAAAAAAGTAAAAGCATATCTGAACACTGACACCTAGTCCGGAGAGAACCACCTGGGTTTCAGTAACAGGACCTGGGTGTTAACGCCACAGAGGTCCTGACGTGGTCCCGTCACACCAACACCTGGTGAAACAGGACCTGACGCGGTTCCGTCACACCAACACCTGGTGAAACAGGACCCGACGTGGTTCCGTCACACCAACACCTGGTGAAACAGGACCCGACGTGGTCCCGTCACACCAACACCTGGTGAAACAGGACCCGACGCGGTTCCGTCACACCAACACCTGGTGAAACAGGACCCGACGTGGTCCCGTCACACCAACACCTGGTGAAACAGGACCCGACGCGGTTCCGTCACACCAACACCTGGTGAAACAGGACCCGACGCGGTCCCGTCACACCAACACCTGGTGAAACAGGACCCGACGTGGTCCCGTCACACCAACACCTGGTGAAACAGGACCCGACGCGGTTCCGTCACACCAACACCTGGTGAAACAGGACCCGACGCGGTTCCGTCACACCAACACCTGGTGAAACAGGACCCGACGTGGTTCGGTCACACCAACACCTGGTGAAACAGGACCTGACGTTGTTCCGTCACACCGACACCTGGTGAAACAGGACCTGACGTGGTCCCGTCACACATTAGACCCAGTAAATTGCCTTGTACTGTGTATACTGTGAACCAGCAGTACTGACACTGGTCTACCTCTATTTACCTTTATTTTCTTTATTATTATTACAGTTTTTCTCGATTGGTTTGGCTCATTCTCAAACCAACATGGACGACCCTCCAAACCACTGGGCACTTCTTCACAACAGATTTCAGATTCTCATTCCTTTCATCAAATTGTAAATGTCGAGCACATCTTTGCAAATGATTGATTACAGTTGCCTCCAGTCAGCACAATTACCAAATGTATATATCTTGCTGATGTAAACTAACTGTTGATTGTCAGTCAGATGGTTTTAAAACATGTCAGTGTTATTTCATTGTGTCAGTCATCACATGTACAAGAGTTCATTCCATTGTCAGACTTAGTCAGGAACATAATACCGTGTATAACATCACACTACATGAGATCAATATCTTCTGCTGATTGATAAATGGACTCAGGTGAATCCAGAACTTGACTCATGTTTGTAGTTGTGTGGGACAATGTCGGCTTCCACCGTGGTCCGCTCATCAGGGCTCATCAGGGCTCATCAGGGCTCATCAGGGCTCATCAGGGCTCATCAGGGCTCATCAGGGCTCAACATGGCTCATCAGGGCTCATCAGGGCTCATCAGGGCTCAACAGGGCTCATCAGGGCTCATCAGGGCTCATCAGGGCCTGGTTCACTGCTCATGCTGCTCCCACCACCTTACTCCACATTTCTCAATCCAATTGAGGAATTGTTCTCTGCTTGGCGGTGGGGGGTGTATGAGGACCGGGCTCAGAACCAGAGGTCCCTGATGGAAGCAACGGACAATGTCACAGTAGATCAGAGCAGGGGACGGTGTCAGCGTGCTCGGAGAGTCTTCCCCCACAGGGGAGAATATCAGGTGTGATGTGGATGAAAGTCTGTGGCCAGACCGACAGCAGAGAGAGGAAGACCACCACAGTGAGGAGGAGGAGGAGGAGGAGGAGGAGGAGGAGGAGGAGGAGGAGGAGGAGGACCACCACAGTAAGGAGGAGGAGGAGGAGGAGGAGGAGGAGGACCACCACAGTGAGGATGACGAGGAGGAGGACCACCACAGTGAGGATGACGAGGAGGAGGACCACCACAGTAAGGAGGAGGAGGAGGAGGAGGAGGACCACCACAGTAAGGAGGAGGAGGAGGATGACCACCACAGTAAGGAGGAGGAGGAGGACGACCACCACAGTGAGGATGACGAGGAGGAGGACCACCACAGTAAGGAGGAGGAGGACAACCACGACAATGAGGAGGATGAAGAGGACGACCACGACAGTGAGGAGGATGAAGAGGACGACCATTGAGGAGGAGTTTCTGGTGTGAACGATATTGAATATAATTTTCTTTTTCTTGTGTTGATGTGTTTACAGTACAGTATATTTTCTTTTTACTGTGATGTTTGGCAGTTACTTTATGTTTGGGAATAAAAATACAGTAACAATTCCCATGACGCTGGACGTCCATCATTCTTTTCAGGTTGATAGTTTAATTTCTGGTAACGAGACAAAAGGCGTCAATTCCAGTCACGATTCATTGTCGGTGATATTTCCATGGTCCACTGCCAAAGTGACAAAACATTTAAACATTTTGACCAATGCTTACACAATTCCAAAGAGACTTTGCATTTTGCACCTTATTTATTAATATGAGAAAATGGGTTCGTTTTGACAGGCGTTAACTGTTTGGGGAGAAATATGACGTTTTGCAGGTGAGCCATGGTGTTGTGCTGAACGATCAGGACGATTTGGCCAAATGCACTTAAAACTTTGAAAATGGAATTTCAGTTTCAAGAAATGAGCCAAACCAATCGAGAAAAACTAATATTGTCTTGAAGTGTTCTAACTTTTTATTTCCTTTCTTCTATCATTGTTTCGGTGTTTCGGTGTGGAACACGTAGCATTTCACTATACATTATATTAGGTATAATTGTTGTGTGATAAATAAAGAACTTTCCTGGACCATCCAGTTTTCACCCTCTTTATTACATTTATGGAGGATTTTTGACATTAAAAGTTTTTAACCACATTTGAAGCCTAACATTGTGCAGATGGAAACAATAAAAGTCTCTTCATATTCCTCTTCCTCTTTACACTGTCTTATTCACTTGGAAACCAACTTACATTCAATGATTTTAAATGTTTTTACCAGATGAGACCAGATGCAATCAATTTCCAGTTTTCTCTGCGTCTTCTCTGCTCAGTTCAAACGTCATGAACACTCTCATAGTGCTTCCATCTGAACACACACCTTTAAGTTTAGCTTGAGAGTCCTTCCTTTGACTTTATCTGGAGTTTGGTTCAGATGGGATGAGCCCAGTCATTTACATGCAGGATTTACAAAGAATGATCTTAAAGCGGGATTCTTCTGTTTGCTGAGGGATCATCAGCACCACCTGACCCAGATGAGAAATAACAGGTATCACAGCCAGAAGGAAAAACTGCAAAGATCGACGTGCAATTCAGGTTAGTTCTCCAAAAGTTTGCTTAATGGCGATGTTATTATAGCTAACGGCAGGATGTCTGAATATTCATGAATATATTTTGTCCTGAAAGCCTCTGGTGTTAGCTTTAGCATGGAGAGCAGTTGGTGGAGGAGCTGTTCACTGTGCTTCACCCTGAGAGGAGCTCAAACCACCTGGAAGCAACGTCGGGATGAAACAGGAAGAGAGCGTGGCTGGATGGGTCAAGACCCCGTTGCCGCGACGACGTTTCACATGAAAAAACATCATTTTTGCATTTTCATTTCAGAGAAGTTTCATGTTCACAGGACAACATTCTGAAAATGTTGTAATTTCCATGTTGGGCCACTAGATGGTGCTGTTGTTTGTTTTTGTAATGAAACCTCACACACACACAGCAGAGAACAATGAGCTCTAAACATGAACAATGAGAACACGGACGTTCTAGTGGACAGACCACCAAGCTGGATTGTTATTACAGTGATTGTCAAAATAAAACTACCATGTTGGATTGTTATTACGGTGACTGTCAAAATAAAACTACCAAGTCCAGAATATGGACTGGGAGTCATGACACCACTGAGGAAACATTGTTCTGATTGTCTCTACTGAGCATGTGCACAACTACTAGTTTCAACCAATGTGGTGACCGGGACCGGGACCGGGACCTGGACCAGGACCAGGACCAGGACCAGGACCAGGACCAGGACCAGGACCAGGACCAGGACCAGGACCAGGAGAAGCAGTGCTTCCTCCAGCTATGTTGTTGTGCTTTCAGGTGCTGGTAAACTTTGCAGTTGTTCCCAACTTATTTCTTTGACATAGAAAAGCCCAAATGAGCTTTAAAACAAAACCCTGATGAACCTGTGATCTCAGATTTACCAAAAACGTTACAGCGAAGCCGAGAACTGATGGACTGATGGAAAACAACATTGTGTAAACAAAGCATCAGTTCAACTCAATTGTCTTGTAATTTTCTTGAAACAAACCCAAACCTTTGTGTTTGAGTTGCTCAGAGGCGCTTCGTCAGATCAGATTTGAACCTTGAACATGGCAGGATTCAGTTCTAAGATAATCACCCCTGGACGAAAGGTTTCCTTCCGCCTCAGCCAATTGGCTTCATCTGATCATTTACCAAATTTCCACCTGAAACAGATGGTCAGTGTCTCTGAGACTCTCACAGTCCAAGAAGATCCATTTCATGTCCATTTACTCAGATGATGATATCAGCAATGTGTGGAAACGTTTCCAAGCTGAGTCTGCAGCGGAGTAATGAATATTCCACTTTTATTCCACAGTTTTGTCAGAACATCAACACTCAGCAGCCAAATGTAATGACGCTTTGTTACAGCAATTAGAATTCACTGCTCATCAGACTCTCCAAAGCCAACTTTTAAACTTCTCACTGCATTGCATCAGTTTATAATGAGTGTGGGTGATCTGTGAGGAATTGTACGTTATGTACAGTATATTAGTGATGTGTACTGTGTAATAATGCAGCTCTTTCTTTCTTTCTCTTCACTGGTACTGCAGAATAGTACAGATTGTGAGCTAGAATGTCCGTGTTCCCCATTGTTATTGTTTAGAGCCCATTGTGTGTGTGTGTGTGTGTGTGTGTGCGTGCGTGCGTGCGTGCGTGCGTGCGTGCGTGCGTGCGTGCGTGCGTGCGTGCGTGCGTGCGTGCGTGCGTGCGTGCGTGCGTGCGTGTGTGTGTGTGTGTGTGTGTGATGTTTCCAGGAAACAGATACTGTCTTCAATATATTGTCGTTAAACGCAAAACCTGAATAGTGTAGACGGAGCCTCAAGTTACACAAAACTTCTCCCACGATGAGGTCATGTGACGTCCAGCTGACCTCTGACCGAACACACACACGGTCCAACCAGAACCTTTCCTTGCTGCGTCCGTCTCATTATCCATCACAGCTTTACCTATTGTCTAATTAAAGACTTCTGTCTTCACTTTGGGTTGCTATTCTTCAGAGCTTTGGGCTCATTGGCTCTGCTGGATTCCATAAATCACAGGAAAAACAGGTCAAATGAAAGGAGGAAGTGCATGCATATGCACATTTGTAACTTTTAAGCCAATAAAGGAGCAAAACATTTCACAACAGCAGAAAAATAAAAACATGGTGAAGTTACTTTATCTTGTTTAAACTGTCCCGACTCTTGAGAGTCTACCTGCATTTAACAACCTGAACAGGGACTGAACTGGTTTGATCACAAACCAAAGAAGACAGAATAGCTGCCCCCCATGGAGGGTCATTATGCCCTGGGTGTGGACTGCAGGCTGCGTTCGCTCTGTGCCTATGGGCCGAACCACATCAAGTCTAATTACACCCAAAAGACCAACACACACACACACACACACACACACACACACACACACAGAGCTAAATTTTACATTGGAAATCGCCTGAATAAGTAATGAAGTATTTGATGATTTCAGTAATTGGATGGGCTTCAATTTCATTAAGTGCTGTAGATAATTGTATTCCCAACCTTTAAATGAAGATATAAAAGAGAATCTCTTTCGGGCCTGATGGACTGAACACAAGTGGAATTAAAAACGACGTCTGTCGTCGCCCATAAAATCAGGTTTAGTGGATTCATGTAACCTAGTTTAGGGACATTATGAGGACACAGAACAACGCAGGAAACAAATAAATTAGTCAAGCAGATGACAAAGTGATGGAAAGTAAAGGAAAGAGGACAGAAAGCATTTGGAGTTAGAGGAGCCCTGAGCAGCCCGTCCTGCTGAAGGAACAGACCCTGCAGGGCGTTATGCTAATGCCCGAGTCGTAGCCTGTCAAGAAATCCTCATTCAGCTGGAGCGCGTGTCCTCGCCCACCCTCCGCCGAGTCCTCCGCTTCATTATTCATTTGCAGACATCACTTGTGGCTGCTGGCCATGTTTTCTCAAAGTTTGGAGCAGGGAAGCATCCTTGAGAAGCATCAAGCAACGAGACGAGGAGCAGCATTCATACTTCACTCCGGAGACGTTTCCACCGCATCCGGACAGGCGGAGGAATCCTATCCGTTCGGATGGGCGGAGGAATCCAATCCGTTCGGATGGGCGGAGGAATCCAATCCGTCCGGATGGGCGGAGGAATCCAATCGGTCCGGATGGGCGGAGGAATCCAATCGGTCCGGATGGGCGGAGGAATCCAAACCGTCTGGATGGGCGAATGAATGCTCCGGACGGAAAGCAGCAGGTGGACGGGTGCTATCGTTGGGTGTGGGTGGTGGTCCTTGGCGTGGGACAGTAAATCCACCTGAACGCCGTCGCCTGCTTGTGGCTCAGCGGGAGCAGCAGCAGACTTCAGAGCTTCATGAACAGTAAAACAACAGGGAGGAGAAATCGTCTGACTGGAGCACAAAGCAGGAAACACATCAACCTGCCACCCAGTGCACAACACACCGACGATGAACACACATGTTGCTAGGATGGAGCCTGTTTCTACACCTGGATCTCAACCGAGGAAGCAGATCAGTTTTATCAGAAGAAACAAATCACCTTTACTTTTTACCTGAACGTCTGCTTGCTCTGACATGAAAAGAACAATGTATTTGTTTTGTACAATCAAATGTTCTAACATTGTGACATGAAGGAAGACATCTGAAGGAAGGAAGAATCCACTTCAAGCAACAAAGCATGAAAACATGGAAGACCCCGTCCACACAAGAAGGATTTCAGGTGAAAATGACCACGGGGCTCCACACTGAAAACAGAACATTTTGGAAACGCTCAGTCGTTGAGTAGACGGAGGAAATGTTGGTGCTCGTCCTGGTCACCACGGCCACGGAGGACAGCTGTTCTGCACATGCTCAGTGGATGGACAATAAGAACAATGGCGTCCATGAGACAATCATGGCTCATGGAGACAGAAGAAGAAGAGAGCTGGGAGGTTGTGTCCAGTTCAGGATCACTGAAGCAGATTTGGTGATGCCATCGAAGAACGCCCAGAAAGAGACGCCCGCGTCTGAACTCCTGTTCAACGGTTTAGCCAAAAACCAAACGATTGCTTGTTTCCCGCCATCAAACTGAGACTGTGACTTTCCTCCATTCTGGGAAGCTTGTTGCAGACAGCTGACTTGTACAAGTTCTACGTCTCCTATCTTCAGTATAGAATAGAAATCAATAGAAATATGTTGTTCAACAAAGTGTTTTATTCAAACTTCCATCAGTCTGGAACAAATATTAAAACTCTTATTCTTATGATACAATCACTGCTGCTTTTCAAACATAATTACTTCCTGTAATGAAGACATCTGTTTCAAAGCCTTTCCCACAGAAATGGAACGTTTTTAAATGAATTTTATTTTCATTGACAGACTTTCTTTATGGGGACATCTTTGCCTTAGATTTTGACTTTATGAACAATCATCCCCCAGATTGCTGGAATGCTTTTATTGATTAATCCATATTGATTAAGTAAGGCTCCAACATGTTTTGTGACTTGCGGGAACTCGATGCTTCAGTGAACCAGTCCATCTTGACCAGGAGTCAACCAACACAGAAACCCTTTCCTGGTCAGCTGGTCATCGTCGCGTAAACAGGCCCAACGTACACAAACCCCTCATTCAACACTCTGTTTACACAATCACCTGGTAAACATGCAAACTGAAAGTCCAGTCTCCTGCACCTGAATCAGGTTTCATGGTGGATCTTACTAAACCCTACTCATTGTGAAACATCATACATTTTACAGCGAGTGTTTATGGGGGCTGCTGTGGCACAAGGCTAACAGATGCTAATGGATGCTAACGTGCTGCTAAGTTTTACAAGTAATCCATTCAACAGCTGTTAATATTCCTTATGGATGGGGCCGATCCGGTATCGGTACGGGGTTCTGATATCAACGTAATTCACGGATCGGAAATTTCTGATCCAACCTGCAGAGATCCCTGCTCCATGATCCTGGTCTGATCCATGATCCTGGTCTGATCCATGATCCTGGTCTGATCCATGATCCTGGTCTGATCCATGATCCTGGTCTGCTTCATGGTGCTGAAATGATCCCCAGTGTTTCCCTGCTGCTGTTCTGCTCGCTGGCTGCAAACTGTGGACTGGATTTCCTGAAGGGAGGCGGGTCTCAATGAGACCAGGAGGAATGAGTCAGGAAATCCATTCCACAGTTTGCAGCCAGCGAGCAGGCTAGGGAAGTAGCACTGTGCTATCCAACTTTTCATGGCAACGTGTTGCTGATTGGAGGGATTTTACACTCAAAACACCACAAAGCAACACAGCAACGTGGATGTTAGCAAAGCAATGCAGCAACGTAGATGTTAGCAAAGCAACACAGCAACGTAGATGTTAGCAAAGCCGTAGCATAGCGAGGCGGCGCTCTGCAGCCAGACGTCAGCGTTTTCAAACTCCAGCTCTCAGAGGAGAACAGCACTGACTGCGCCATCAAAACAATGAGCAGCAGCTCCTCCAGGCTGTCAGCAGGCGATTCACACCTCCATGAAGCTGCGTCCTCCTCCACGCTAAACTCTCTGAAAATAGTCCCAATGGTTGGAGCTGCGTTAGAGCTGGAAACATTGTGTTGCTGCTGCCTTGCTCAAGAGTTTCCCCAGGGATTAATAAAGTGATTCTGAGGTTCTAAAGGTAGAACTAGATTATTATGAGATGATGACGTCACGCAGACCCCCACATTGTCC